>NC_133619.1:507576008-507876008 GCF_048593235.1 Sminthopsis crassicaudata
TCTCCCTAGTTATTAGTACTCTCCCTCTTAAAATTACTTCATTACTCTTCTTAAAATTTCATATTTATTCTATTGTGTACAGATTATTTATCTGAAGTACACTGTAAACTCTCTGGGGTAGGGACTGTTTAGTTGTTCTCTTAATTATTCCAACACTTAGTACTGTGCCTTGTATAGAGTAGGCATTTAATAATTGCATTTTGAAAAAGTCAAACTGCTCATTTGGGAACATGCAAAGAAAACTGATTTGAGGAGTCTGAACAGGATGGGGGAATGCATTTATCTTCCGGTTGTTAGAGTATCTACTCCAGCCTTTTCCTGGAACAATATACACTTTAACCAAGAAACACTATTTGAGTAGTGCTCCAGGCTGTGACACTCTAAATTTGACCTGAAAAAAAAAATTGCGATTTATTCCCGTAATGGTTCAAAAGTTCATTTGGCTGCAATCTAAGCTAATGGACTTCCCTTCCTCTGTTTGAAATATTAAGCCAATACAGCTGGAAGAACCTCCTCCCACTCGCCTCTGGGTTGGGTTTTTTTGTAAATTTCTCCCTTCAACTTTGAAAAGAGAAGGTTTTTTGTTTGTTTGTTTGTTTTTCCATTTTGCTTTTTTTATTTTTGATTTTTTTACATTTCTGTTTTCAGCTCTAAAAAGAATTTTTTGGTAGTTTTTGGGTTTTTTTTTTTGTTTGTTTGTTTGTTTTTGATGTGGAGGCTATCAAATAATTGTGGATTCCACAGGCTTTCCACATCAAGACTTAGATGAGGCAATGGGAGAAGACACCAGGGTCAGCTGGCCTGCTCCTTAAGCCAGTCAGAAAAGGGCTATGCTGATTTTCAATCCATTAGTGGTAAACATTTTAGAAATCAATTTGTTTCTGTATTACTGTTTCTACTTCACTGGGAAAGCACATTGGTGTCATGGAAACAGCAATGAATTTGGAGAAAGAGACTTGTTCTATTATAGTCTTGATTTTGCCATTTATCAACTGTGAGGGCCTGTGCCTATCTCAAACTCAGTTTCCTCATCTATAAAATGGGGATAATAGCTCCTACCTGATAAAATTGCTGTAAGGATTGAAATAGATAAAATATATAAAGTTCTTTACAAACCTTATAGTATTATATAAATGTTTGCTATTGTTAATCATATTTTATTTTCAATACAACTCTGTGAGATAGTGACTTTTTTATTCTTTTAATATGAAGAAACTGAGAAGTTGAGACTTTCCATGATATCATTTTGTCTTTTAAAACTACCAATCCTATACATTCCCCCCAGCCTTTTGAAAGTCATTAGGATACTACACTCCATGTGTGGAAATATCAAGCAAGAACATCTTAGAATCCCAAAT
This sequence comes from Sminthopsis crassicaudata, assembly GCF_048593235.1. Taxonomy (NCBI): domain Eukaryota; kingdom Metazoa; phylum Chordata; class Mammalia; order Dasyuromorphia; family Dasyuridae; genus Sminthopsis; species Sminthopsis crassicaudata. The sequence continues at coordinate 507,577,367 of NC_133619.1, forward strand.
TCTAAAACTGAAAGGGCCCTTAGAAGCCAGTCTATCCAAAGACTCCATTGTATGGAAAAAAATCACTAAATTTCAGAAAGGAGAAGGCTTCTTCCCTCCTTTGAAGACCTTTGACAGCATTTGCCTGATCACTCGTTTGAGTGGATTATTATAAGGCTTACATTTCAAGTATAGGTTAAATTAGATGGTAGTATGGTGAATAGAGTGTTGGGCCTAGAGACAGGAGGACTTATCTTCCTGAGATCAAATCTAGTCTTTCGTACATTTACTAGCTGCGTGATTTTGGCCAAGTCACTTAATCCTGTCTGCCTCTGTTTCCTCATCTGTAAAGTGATCTGGAGAAGGAAATAGCATTATCTTTGCCAAAAAACAAACAGATAACAACCACAAAAACCCAGCCAAATGGGATCACAAAGAGTAAGACAATTGAAATGACTAGACAACAAAAACTTAAGCACATCATTTCATTTGATCCTTACATCCCTGGGTGGTTAGAGAAAAAATGAGAAAGAAAACAAAAAGCAAGCAAACAATGACAAAAAAAAGAGTGAAAATACTATATTGTGATACACCCTCAGTTCCCACAATCTTCTCTCTGAGTGCAGATGGCTTTCTCCATCACAAGATCATTGGAACTGGCCTGAATCACCTCATTGTTGAAAAGAGCCATGTCCATCAGAATTGATCATAGTATAGTCTTCTTGTTGCTGTGTACAGTGATCTCCTGGCTCTGCTCATTTCACTCGGCATCAGTTCATGTAAGTCTCTCCAGGCCTCTCTGAAATCTTCCTGTTGGTCATTTTTTACAGAACAATAATATTCCTTATTATTACTCTGTAAGAAATGACCAGCAGGAGGAATACAGAGAGGCTTGGAGAGACTTACATCAACTGATGCTGAGTGAAATGAACAGAACCAGAAGATCGCTGTACACTTCAATGTTGTATGAAGATGTATTCTGATGGAAGTGGATATCTTCAACATGGAGAAGATCCAACTCACTTCCAGTTGATCAACGATGGACAGAAACAACTACACCCAGAGAAGGACCACTGGGAAGTGAATGTAAATTGTTAGCACTACTGTCTATCTACCCAGGTTACATGTACCTTCGGAATCTAATACTTAATGTGCAACAAGAAAATGGTATTTACACACATATATTGTATCTAGGTTATATTGTAACACATATAAAATGTATGGGATTGCCTGTCATCTAGGGGAGGGAGTAGATAATTTGGAAAATACAAGGGATAATATAAAAAAAAATTACTCATGCATATATACTGTGAAAAAAAATTATAAATAAAAATAAATAAATAAATAAATAAAGATAAATAACAGAACAATAATATTCCTTAACATTCATATACCATAATTTATTCAGCCGTTCTTCAATTGATGGACATCCATTCATTTTCCAGTTTCTTGCCACTACAAAAAGGGCTGCCACAAACATTTTTGTACACGTGGGTGTAGGTATTATTATTGCATCTATTTCATTATGAGGAAGAAAGTAAGTGCTTTGCCCAGGATCAAACAACTAATAAGTATCTGAAGGAAGATTAAAACTCAGAATACAGCAGAGTATCCATTGTCACCTGGCTGCTGAATATGTGTGTGTGTGTGTGTGTGTGTGTGTGTGTGTGTGTGTGTGTGTGTGTGTAGCTGTATACACATATAGATAGATGTATATCTGTGTGTGCTTTTATGTACATATGCCTTTGTATAGATATGCATATATATGTATGTCTAGATGTTTGTTGTCATTCAGTCATATCTAGACAGTCATGTCTAAAGCTCTGTGACCCCATTTGGAATTTTCTTGACAAAGTTACTAGAGTGGTTTGCTATTTCCTTCTCCAGCTCATTTTTCAGATGAGGAAATTGAGGAAAACAATGTTAAGTAACTTGCTTAGAATCACAAAGGTAGTAAGCTGTATGTATACATAGTATGTATACATGTAGGTATATGGATATATAGATACATATATACTTGTGTGTGCACACATATATACATGTACTTCTGGGTATCCAGAAAGCCAAATATCAGTGTTGGATATACGCAGCAGCTAGATGGGTTGTCAACTTCCTCATTCCTCAGCTCGGCAATTGGATAAATTTCAGGATTTTCAAGACTAGCTCCTTTGCCCATTTAGGAAATTTTTTTCCTCCTAGAAAGCTGACTAGTCAGCAGCTTTTATGTTTAAAACAACTGCAACACAGTTTTTGAATACTGCCAACTCAATAAAAGTCAGCAGTGTGACATGGGAGCTAAATAAAGCTAATGTGACCTTAAATTATATTAAGAAAAGGAGAGTGACCAAAATAAGGGAGGTGGGGGTCCTGGTGTTCTTTGCTCTGCTCAGACACCCTATAGAGGTTGGATCCAGTCCTGGGTATGCCATTTTAGTTAGGACTTGAACAAGCTGGGAATGCCCAGTTAACAGTAAGATGTTGGGGGAAGAACTTGAAAGTACATCATTTAGCAATTTTCTAAAGGAAAGAGGGCTCTTTAGCTTAACCTAAAGAAGAGGACCTTGATAGTTATCTTTAAATGTTTATAGGGTTTTCATATGGAAAGTGGTTTAGATTTATCTCTGTAAGGAAAAAGGACAAGTTAGAGTGATATAGATTTTAATTGGTTTTAAGGATGAACTTTCTAATAATTAAAGTCAAACAATAACAGAAAGAATAGTTCAGTTGGGTAGGACATTCTCAAACAATGGAAATATTCAAGAAGAGGGTGGATAACTACTTTTCTGAGATTTGTTATATCTGAGCAGTGAAACTCTAAAACAGATTCCAATTTTGGGACTAGGATTCTGTACTTCTAAACTGATCCAAGAACAGAGTGGCCTTCACCCAGATTTAGAATACTTTTTCTTTTTTTCTTTCTTTTTTTTTTTAACTAAAGAAATGCATTATAATGTAGTCAGTATGAAAAGATCTGGGTGAGAGTCCAAACTACTTAAAAGCTGTTTGTTCTGTTTGTTTAACTTTGGATGAATCACTGGCCTAGTTCCTTAGATTTTAAAATGAGTAAATTGGGCTATATCAGAAGTTCCCAAAGTAGAACCTGGGGATCCTCAATAACCCCAAACTCTTTCAGGAGTTCCATGAGGTCAAAACTATTTTCATAATAATACTAAGATATTTTAATGTCTAATATGGCATCATATCAATAGATATAAGCCATATACATAAAAACTCTTTGGGTGGTCTTCAGTAATTTTTAAGAGTGCTAAAGGATCCTAAGATGAAAGAGTTTGAAAACCACTTGTCTAGAATATCTCTGAGAACTCTTTCAGCACCAATATTCTGGAATTCTAGGTATATTACTTTGCTCTGTATCCAATTAATATTCCAGGAAAAATATATGTATATATATTTATCCCCAGATTTAAAATCATTTCAGAGGAGAAAAAAAGAGAAAGCCAATGTATTGTTAGTGACTGGCTGATATTTAATCAACAAGTAATTGGCAATACAGTTCCAGCAGTGGGTAAATTCAAATGATAGCATTGAGGCTGAGTGAGTGCTTTCCCCCTCATTTATCTCTACAGCAGAGGATAACCTTTTCCTTATTGAAATATAATTGCCAGATGAGATAGTTAATTTTCGAACAAAATTAGCAACAAAAACTAAACATTCTGAATGAAATCTGTGTAATGACCATTTTACACCAATATGAGTACTTGTTTCGTTCTTCCTTTAGAATTCAATGCCATCTCCTCACCACCACCAGGAAATTTAGTCTTCTGGAATACAGTCTAAGGTCTATCTCCAGCAAGGCCTCCTATTAGACAGAATTAGAAACACTGTGGGCAGAGAATACAACCTTTTTGCTGGGAAATGCTTCTTACCTAAAGTGGGAGCCATAGTCACTATCTGACCTACTCTGTAAGACTATGCTAAGGATCCTCCAATCTAATTATATGCCTACTGTGTATAAGGCCCTGTGATGTAATAAAGTAGCCTTAGCCCTCAAGAAGTTTACATTTTACTGGAGGGTATGGGAGACTGCATATGTAATCAAGTAAGGGCTTATACAAGTATACACATACACACATATATAGAGTAATTTAAAGAGAGAGAAGAAAAAACTAAAATTTAAGGGGGTGAGGAAAGGCTTCCATAGGAAAAAGAGTATGATCTGAGCTTTTCAAGGAAGCTAGGATTTTTAAGAGCTGGAGGTGAATACATTCCGGGCTTGGGAGAGACAGTTATGCAAAGGCATATTAGGGAGGGAAAAGTAATAAGCCTTGTGAACAGCTAGTGGGATATCTGAGCTATATAAAAGAATATAAAAATGAAAAATGTGCAGTAAGTCTACAAAGGTTTGCAGAAGCCAGCTCAAACTGGTTCATGAACGAATTGTTAAATTTTCAACATGAGCCTTTGCAACCAGGAATTTGGCCAATACTATAAGTCAAACATTGATTCACTGTTTTGTTGAGAGTTCAGATCAGGGTTGTCAAACTAAGGAAACAAGGACAACTATAACATCAGTATCCTTAGGGCTGAATACCCACAGTTTTAAAATGCAATATCATCTTCTTTTATTGTATTTTTATTTATTTTGTTAAACATTTCCCAGTTACAATTTAATCTGAGTCAGCATGTTTGCTACCTCTGGTGTAGACTTGAGAATATACTGGAGAAAGAGGTAACAATATAGATTCAAGTTGATCTGGTTACTTTTTTTTTTTCCTGAAGATCTGGTTGTTAAATATTTACCAGCTTACCACTGGATATACATATGTTGTGAAGGGTTTTGAATTCTAAGCTGAAAAATTTATATGCTCTCCTAGAAATAATGGTCTTTTCAACAGGCAAGCCTTGTGGTTGAGGAAGGGGAAAAAAATGAGTAGAATCCAAGCATCTAATTAGGAAGCAGTGTTCAAAATAGTCTAAATTTGAGATGATGAGGACCTAAGAAGAGGTACTGACAAGAGAAAATAATTGCCAAAATCTCATAGCTAGTAAATTGATGGACAAGACTCTAACCCAAGTCTTTCAAAGTAAAATCTAATGTCCTTTCTACTTTACCACATGAATTCCTTCAGGGCTTGGCTAGTTATCATTGTCATCATCATCATCATTATTTTCATTATTATTATTCTGCTTCTCATATATCAAAACACATTTGGACTATTAAATAGATTCCAGAAAGTCTCCAGAAAAGAAAGAAACTTCTTCCAAATAATTTATCCTTCAGCTGCTTCTTCCTCAAAGAGTCTGTAGGTAACTATTATTCCCATCTGGTCCATATTGCATTTCCTTATCTTATAAATATTGTCTACCGCACTGTAAATAATCCACTTAAAGGAAAGAAATGGCAAATTCATGAGGTCAAGGGCCAAAAGGAAGTCCAAGAAGGGCAATTCACATGGCTAGGACTGAAGAGCCATCTTGCTACCCTTCCTAGTCATAGTTATTTAGTATTTGTTATGTATCTATTTATATTCCAGGCACTGTGCCAAGTGCTGGGAATACAAAAAAATAAAAAACACTGGACCTGAAATCAGGAAGAGTTCTCTTCCTGAATTCAAATTTGGCCTCAGACACTTATTATCTATGTTACTCTGGATAGGTCACTTGACTCTATTTGCCTCAGTTTCTTCATCTGTAAAATAAGCTGGAAAAGAAATGGCAAACCTCTCTAGTATCTTTGCCATTAAAACTCCAAATGAGATAATGACTAAACAACACAGCACTTATTTATACCAATCTTTCATTTTTTTCTTTGCCCTTTGAGTGACCAGGAATTGGAATTTCTCTAAGATCAGGAAGTCTTTTGATTCAAAGCCATATATTACATCATCAAGAGAATATTAGAGATTTAAAAAATGATCTTTTGGTAGCAAATTGGGATAATTAAAAGGCTTTGGACTCAATAAGAAAAAATGCTACTTTGGGCAAAGCACTTTCATATGTATCATCCCATTTGATTCTCACAATAGATGTTAAGGATGTAATGGATGTCTTTGTCCAGTGTTACAGAATTTGAAACTGGTATTTTTCTTTCCTCATTTTAAAAATGCTAAAGTTGAGGATCTGAGAATGTGAAGTGACTGGTTCTGAGCTTTATACCATGTGAGTTTCCAAGCTGCTTCTAGAATCCCCATCTTCTGATTATGATTTTTTCCATTATGATCTTTGTAGGTATGCAATCAAATATTGTTAGAACTTAAAGGATCCATTTTGGATCCTTCATCTAGAATAGAGTTCTTAACTTTTTGGTGTATCTTAAACATCCTTAGCAGTCTGGTATAACCTATGAATCCCTTTTTCGAAAAGCATTAGGATGTCCAAAGTTCAAGTCCAGCCTTAGACACATACTGGTTGTTTAATTCTAGACAAGTCCTCATCTATAATATGAGGATAATAATAGCACCTATCTCTCAGATTCTTGGTTAATCAAAAAAACATTTAACACGATGCTTCATATATTATAAGTTTTAGTTAGTATTTCATAGAATTACAGTGAAAACCAATTAAATTGAAATTCAGTTGTCAAAATATTTAAAAAAAAAAAAACACAGCCACCAAGTTCATGGATCTCAGGTTAAGAAACCTTATTTTGGGACAATCCCTTATTTTATAGATGTGGCAGAAGAATTAAATATTCTTTTAGAGGAAAGATGATACACAAAGATCTCTTTATTAGTGCCTCTGTTCCTTTCTATTCTTTTTCTATCTCTTATGCTCTTCATTCTTAATACATTGCCATGGCTATGAACTCTTCAAGGAAACCAAAGCAGACTGGCAGCCAGATGTGCTTCCAATTGTTTATATATAGCATGCAGTGGGAGTAAATGTCAGTAAAGTACTTTGAAACCCTCATCTGAAAGGACCTCCATAGATTTCTTCTTCCTCTGAACTCCTAATGGTGCCTATTATCTATATCACTCATTTGGCACTTAATCGTATGCAGCCTTAGTTAACTTTTCCAGTTAACTATTTGCTTTTCAGACTAGTCTGTAAACTCTTTGAGAAAAAAAAAAGACCTGAATGTCTTCTTCTCGGGGCTTATGTAATGATTAAAGAAGATGTGATTACACAGTAGGTACTCAATAAATTCTAGCTGAATTGATGAGTGTATTTTTAAAACCCTGGATTTTAAAGATCTTGATTTTTCTCACTAGTTAAAATTATAGAATATTTTGGCATGATGGGACCATATACCATAGAATATAAAAGCTAGGAGAAATATTAAGGACAATGTTAAAACATAATCTAGACTATTAGAACTAAAGAGGAAACCTTAAGAGATAAAGTTTGAGCTAAAAGCAAATTTTAGAAATCATCTATTTCAAACCCTTATTTTTTCATGTGAGGAGTGGAGTCTGGGAAAAAGGCAATAACATATCCACAAGGTTCTGCCTCTGACTTCTGGACTTCCAAACAGGTAGTTCTGCTGCTGTTCCATTCCAAAACTTCTCTCAGCCTCTGAGAGACCCTGGTTCTGGAATATCCAACCATCCTTTTCATCCTGAAATATCCTTCTACTAGCCCAGATCCGTTCTGCCATTGGTGAGATCTTTGTGGGGGTTTCCATTTTGTGGAGTGGCTCTGGTTAGCCAGCCTTCGTTTCCCTCCCAGCTTCCAGATTTTAAAAATATGCCACAAGTTGGATATCTCCAGACTCACCCTCCTTTTCAGATCCTTTTTAGGGTTTTTCTATTTTTTTTCCATTAGACTATAAATTCCTTGAGGGCAGGAATTTTTTTTTTGCATGTATTTATATTCCCAGTATTTGGCACTTGCTATTGTTTAATAGTTTCACTTGTATTAGACTCTTCTTGATATCATTTGAGGTTTTCTTGGCCAAGATTCGGAGTAGTTGGCCATTTCTTTCTTTAGCTCATTTTACAGATGAGGAAATTGAAACAAACAGGACTAAATGATTGGCCAGGAGATCAAACAGGTAGCAAATTTCTGAGGATCATTTGAATTCAGATCTTCCTGACTCCAGGCTCAGGGCTGAATTCACTAATACCAGCTAACTTCCCATTGACACTTACTAATACTTAATAAATACTGAGTTCCTTCCTTCCCTCCCTTCTCTTTCCTTCCTTCCTTTTTCTTTTTCTCTTCTCCTTCCTCCCCTCTTTCTCTCTTTGCTTCATCCATTTCTTCCTCTCCTTTTTTCCTTCTCTCTTTCCCTTCTTCCTTTCTTCCTTTCTTCTTTCCTTTCCTTCTTCCTTCTCTCCCTCTTATTTTTGTTCTTTCCTTTTTTCTTTCCTTTCTTTCTTTCTTTCTTTCTTTCCACTTTCATTTCCTTTCTTCTTTTATTCTTCCTTCCTTCTTCCTTCCATCAATCTTTCTGTAGTATATATTTGATTCTTCTAACCATCCCTATTTCACAATTAATAAGTGACTGATCAATCAGCAAGTATTTATGAAGAACCTATTATGTTCCAGGAGCTGTGCTAGGTGCTAGAACTGTTTAATTGAATTGCTGTCCCTAATAAATTCCAGTGCATAAATTCCACATAAAATATGTGGACAGTGAGATCACTCCTTCTCGGTATCTTTTTGTTACATTTCATAAGCGATGCTACTTGCACAACAAAGGTGAGTTTTGCTTCACCTGGAATCCAGTCAAGCAATAGTTACAGCTGAATAAGGCAAACCACAGGGAAGGCCCATTTTGATTTGAAGGCACGTCTGTTTTGTATTGGTTTAGTTTGAGGGCATTTTTAAACAAATAGTGCTGTCATTGTGAGCCTTAATTAGATAATAAATTAATAGATAAATGGATTAGAAAGTTCAGTGTGGCTTCTACTCCTGCTGCTGGCAGCATCAAAATTAGCTGCTTGGTATTAGCAGTGTTAACAAATGGTAGGATAGTGTTGGGAGAAAGATGGATTGGGCCACTGGAGAGCATTGAGTGCTCTGTGTCCCGCCATCCTGAGGAAAACATGAAAGTTCTGAGCCAGGAACCTTTCTTTCACTGCGACAAAATCTATTGATTTTCTGAGGTGAAGGAGGACCAGCCTGATGTGATTGAGTTGTGCCAAGGGTCAGGAGGCCTTCCTTCTAATCCTAGCTCTCCCCTCACTAGCCAGCTGTGTGACCTTGCATAAGTTAATTCCTCTGGGAACTCAGGCTGAAAAAAAGTCTTCTGGTCAACAATATTAACTCTAGCCTTCCTGTTGCTAAAGCTGGTCTTGTACCTACTACCCTAACTTCCTTATGCATTATTATACATTGTGCTCTCTTTCTTATAGATATTTTTATAGAATTATTTGTTTTCAATGACATATTAAAAGCTATTATTATGATCTTCTTGATAGGCATTATGAATTAATGGAAAAGGGAGCTAGAAGAAGAGGCCAGGACCTTGCATTTTAATTCTGCTATTTAAAGTCTGTTTGATCTTGGACAAATCATTAAATCTCCAGGTCTCAGTTTCCTTATTTATGAAACAAGAGGATTGGATAAAATGAGGTTTTTTCCAGTTCTCAATCTATACTACTATAATTATTACTTTTCTCTCCCACAGTGTTTCCAGGGCCTAAGTGAAGAAAGAGAGTTTTATAACACTCCAAGTGCTTTGTAGTTGTTATAATGCTTATGGATAACAGGTAGCCCTCTTTAAAAAATTAACCCAGGGTATTCTTTTTTTTTTTTTTTCTGTGAGGTAGATTTATTTTTTTTTTGTTTTGTTTTGTTTTATTATAGCATTTTTTTAATTAATAATTTTTATTATATATATTTTTTATAATATTATCCCTTGTATTCATTTTTCCAAATTATCTCCCCCTCCCTCTATTCCCTCCCCCCCCATGACAGGCAATCCCATACATTTTACATGTGTTACAATATAGTCTAGATACAATACATGTGTGTGAATATCATTTTCTTGTTGCACAATAAACATTAGATTCCGAAGGTACATGCAACCTAACGCAGGGTATTCTTGAGAAACTTTGGATCAAGTTGTGTATTCTGTGGCTCTTCCCTCTCCTTATTCCCTTTGAAATCCCAGGCATACAGTTTCTAAGTATCTTTTAACACCTCAGGTGTCAATAGAAATCTGAGGTGGGCCAGGGAATGGCTTTAGAAGATAAGATCTATTTGACTCAGTCAAGTGAAGGAAATACTTTTACAAAACAGGAGGATTAAGGCACTGAGAAGTTCTTTCAAGCTTCCACTTGGATGACTCCTCTGTTCTGAATATTTGCTGCTTAGGATGCATCTAAATTAAAATGATTAAAAGACAATTGAAAATAAACTAAATATGAGGGCCAAAACTTGGGACTATATAATGTCATAATTAGAAAGGAACCTTAGAGATTCTCTCATCTCATTCCTTGTTTTAAAAAAGAAATTGAGGTCTAGGGGGGAAGTCACTTGGCTAAGGTCAGATAATTAATAGATAGAATTCAAGCTCTTCAGACTCTAAATGCAATTGCTTGCTTCCTTATACTCTTGCCTTAGTTTTTAAAGGTAAAAAGTTCTATTTTTAATATCTCTGCTTATTCTACTGTACTTACATTCTGTGGCTATTGGAATCATGGTGATGTCAAGTACCCAGGACACTTTCCATTGGGCTATGATGTTGCCTAACCACAGTATGGCAGAGCTGGAAGAGACCTGAGAAGTTATTTCATTCATTCATTCAATTAATATGTATTAAATGCTGATTGTATGCTAGATTAGGGAAGATGAAAATCCTGCCCTGAGTTTATACATTTTTGGTCCAACATGAGCATTTTATAGATAAATAAATTGAGGACCAAAATGGAGAGAGTAATGTGCCTAAAGTCACACAACTAAATTCTCAAACATGGATCAAACCCTTTGTCTTCTGATGGAAATTTTTTGTTTTTATTTTTATTTTCATTATGAATTTAACCAATGCGAACATTCACTATATAAAAAAGAAGAGAAAGGAAAGTTATATATGAAATTGTGAATTTGTCCAACAGTTTGTTTTGTATTTTTATATTAAATTTCATGATAGTAATGAAACTATTCTGCTTATCTTCTTATTTCCCCATTTGAACTTATTACTGTCCTCTTGATTATATTTTCCAGTATTCATTGATGCTTTTTTCTTTCTTTCTTTTCTTTGCTATCATTATCACTACCCATTTTCTTTCTGCTTCCTTTCCTATAGAAGTCCTCCATTGTAAACAATAAATGTTGTTGTTGTTCAATGTATCACTTCTTGTGACCCCATTTGGGGTTTTCTTGGCAATAATACAAGAGTGGTTTGCCATTTTCTTCTCCAGCTCATTTTACAAATGGAGTTACTGAGGCAAAGAGGATTATGCGACTCGCCCAGGATCACACAATAAATACCTGAGGTCAAATTTGAACTCAGATCTTCCTGAAAGCATCCAAGTGCTCTGTCCAGTGTACCATCCAATTGCCCAAATATTAAGTATCATCAAGCAAAACCAAACAACCCATTGGTTAAGTGTGTAATTATGTATTCTGATGGTGCTCTCAGGGTGCTTTTTGTTATACTACACTGCCTCAGAAGAGTAGAATTTTTATTTTTGCAAGGAGTTTAAAGATCATAGCAGAGGCAATATGGTATAATAGATACAGTACTATCTTTGGAGTCAAGAAAACTTGAGTTCAAATCCTGCCTTTGATACTTATTAACTGACCTTGGGTAAGTCTTACTTCTTTCTTCCTCTATAACATAGGGATAGTAGCTCCTTCAGAGGGGATTTTTGGAGATCATGTAAAATAACATGTAAATCATTTTACAGAACTTAAAGTGTTATATACATGCTAGCTATGAATCAAAGCCTGTCCCCTTATTTTATAGGTATGAAGATAGTTATTTGTAAAGAGAATAGAAGGGACTTCTCTTCACCCAGCTAGATTTGGATCTAGAAGAGCTCTTGAAAAGTTATCTATAGTCCAATCCTATCACTCTACAGATGAGGAAACTAAAACCAATAAGAGATAATGATTTGCCAGTAATTGGCAAATACTGGACAGTGAATTTGACCCCCAATCCTCTGAATCCCAGTCCAGTACCTATTGCACTGTGCTTTGCTTTTGAGGGAAACTGAGAAGGTGAAAAGCATCAGAATTTATCCAAGATGACTCTGGAAAGAAGTAACAAAGAGGGGATTCAGACCAGTTCTTTTAGTCCAAATCTAGTGTCTTTTCCAGGATGGTTTCATCCCCTTGCATCCAGGGCTGTCTTCCCAGGCCTCCTTCAGCTCTTATCTCTGGTCCTCACTTTCAGGGTTTGAACGAAAATTAATGAAGAAAGGTCTAGATTCTACTTCTTCCTACCATCTGGGATTTTACAGAAAAGTAATAGAGTCAAAGGATGGACTGTTCCCTGGCATGCAGAGAATGAGTCTCATCAATAGGAAGAAAAGCTGAGCAAGGAGCTTTGATCGAGGCTCCTTCTCCTGAATCAAAATGACAGCCAGATTCATTGGGTTTTGGAAAAGCAATAAAAAATAAAAGGGTGGGGGAGGACCCCATCATGAATAAATTACTTCCATCTCTTCATGCACAGCCATGTCTGCCGTGATTTCTATTGCAATTCCTCCCTAATTGTATAAGTCCCTAGACATGAAATTCTCAACAAGAAGGGGAAAGATTAGATGCTGTCTTTTTCTAAGGTTTTCTTAGAAAATTGAGGCAGAATCTTGAATTGGGAATCAGAAGTCCTGGGTTTGAATGCCAGATTTAGAGCCTGAGTAAGCACCTCCCTCTCTCCTCTCTGATCTTCAATCTCTTCATCTCTCAAATGAAAGGATTTGGACTAGGCCATCTGTGTCTAAGGTTGCTACCTGCTCTGGTGTTTTGGAAGTTGTAGTGTTCTGTCTAGTGTAATAGAAGGAAATCTGGATTTGGAACCAAGAAAAACTAGCCTCAAGTTTTTGCTTTTGCCACGTACAGCAGCAAGTCATCATCAGCAAGGAGAGTTCCTAATATTCAGCTGAGAATACTGTTCCACCACCCCTGCTTATAAAATTACCTTGTACTTATTTTGCATTCTTAGAGCCAGAAAGAACTGAATTCAAGTGTTACCTTCAATGCATGTTGGTCTCTGTGATATGTTCAAACCGCTCAACCTCTCAAGGTTCCAACAATTCTCTTAAGGACCAAAGTTGCAAAGAAAGGTGCCAACCTCTAACAGGAGTTCCAGTGCTCATTGAGCTGAATAGACTATGTTTCTGACATTTGAAATATAAGGCAAAAAATCCCTGCTTTATCTATTTGGTTTTGAGAATGGGGGGTAAGATTTGAAAAATCATATGAGATTTATATCAATGAAAGTACTTTTTGAAAAGTTTATTTTTTGTTTTGTTTTTTAATAAAGCTTTTTTTTTTTATTTTCAAAACATATGCATGGATAATTCGACAACATTGACCCTTGCATAGCCTCCTATTTCAGATTTTCTCCTTCTTCCCCCCACCCCTTCCCTAGATGGCAACCAATTCGATATATACTAAACCTGATAAAATATATGATTTTTGAAAAGTTTAAAGCTTTCTAGAAATGTATACTTACTAATTATCAAAAACTCTCTAAGTGTTAACTGAAACTAACCTGAGATTCCTGCTGTTTCTTCATGGAGCCAAAACACAGCCACACCTGCCAGTTAGTCAAACCACCAACTGATTCAATGGAAAAGCCCTGGTGGGAGAGAGGTGGTAACTTTTTGTCAAGTATTTGATTCTGGTGGTAGATTTTAATTGGCCTGTGGTAGGTCTTTCCTCTTTCCTCTGTTTGTAATTACGAGGAACTTATAAACCAGGTGCATTTTCACACTGTTGTTAAGTCCAAGAAGCATGAATGAGTCACTTTCTGCCCTTTCTGTCTCTTAACCTACATTGTTGGGAAAACAAGTCCTTTTGTACCTATGAGCTTACCTCTTTTTTGGATCCCTGGATGTGGGATCCCCTTCCTTCTGGAAGCATCCTTAAAGAACTTGGCTGTGGGGCTAAGGTTAAGGACTGACAATCTCCTAAGTACCTCAGGAAGGTATCTCCTTCCAAACTTATGGTTTTCTCTCTCCTTTTAGTGGTCCTTAATCTGAAGACTGTGAATGTTTTAAAATAGAGTTTGACAATTTTATTTCAATATGTCTGATTTTCCTCATAATCCTGTGTTTTATGTATTTAAATATCATTAGGGTCTATAAGCTTAACCAGACTTCTAAAGAGATCCATGCTTTAAAAAAGATTAAGAACCCCTTGTATAGATAGTATCACGTGGACAGCAATAAATGCTTGATTTTTTTTGATGCATTATTCCATTTGTAGTCATATAATAATATCATCTATATAGTGTTTTCTATGTGTCAGGCACTGTGCTAAGTGCTTCACAATTATCTCATTTCATCTTCACAACAACCCTGAGCAGTTGGGATAGATACATACATATATATTTAGAAATTTATGTATATATGTATATATGCTTATGAATCACCTATACCCTATAGACTAGCTACCTTTCAGAGGTCAGTAAGAAAATGAAAGTTTCCATATATAATAAAAAAAATCATAGCAGCATTCTTTTTGGTAGTAAAAGCTATTAAAATTAGAAATAAAATGGGGATAATGGCTAAACATATTCTGATATATGAATGTGATGAAATATTTCCCTACTTTAAGAAATGTCACTTAAGAATTCAGAGAACTTAGGAGGACTTGTGAGAATTGATGCCGAACAAAAAGATTAAACCCAAAAGAATAATATATACAATGACTATGTGTGAAAACAATACTAAAATCCAACCACATGTGAATTAATAACAGAGATCAATCCTGATCCCAGAGAATAGACATGGAAACATACCATCTTCTTAGTAGAGAGATAGGAGACTATAGGTATGTAATGTTGTATCTACTCTTAGATATGATTGTTGTGTTTCTTGGGCATCGGAAAATTCCATTGTATATGTGTATGTATGTATGGGGCAGTATAAATTAGCATATGATTATTCTGATATTTTAAATGGGCATAAACATGGTATCATGAAATCTCAAAGTTGAAAGAGAGCATCAGAAAGGATACCTGAAACAGGAATCCTTTTTCCAACATCTACAATAAAAGCTCTTGCAGTCTTCTTTTGTAAGAACTGCCTTCTTAGAACAGGACATCCTATCTGTACATTTCTAATTGTTTTCAAATGATTTTAGAGACTTTCCAGCCCTTCTCCTTGCTTTTACAAATAAGGAAACAGGCTTAGAGGGGGGGTGGAGTTATAAAGTAGTGTGTGGTAGAGAGTGTATAGTAGGTCTCAAACCTAGGTTTTCTGATGACAGATTTAATGCCAGTTTTTCTCCAGTATCCTGCCTCTTATATTCATAGTGCCAAAATCTGCTTCCATATAATTTCTACCCGTTTTATCCTCTGGGACTAAGCAGAATAAATCTAATCCTTCTTCAATGTGAAAGCTTTTCAAATATTTGAAGGCAAACTTCCTGTTTTCCTTCTATTTTTTTCTCTTCTCCAAGCTAATAATCCAGATTTCCTCTTGGTTTCCAAATATTTTCATTGATCTGTCTTTTTTTTTTTTTTGGACTTCTAGCTTTTCAATATCCTTACTAAAAGATAGTACTTTGAACAGGACACAGAACTTTAAATGTGATATAACCTAGGCAGAAGACAACTGGGACAATCTCTGCTCTAACACCCTACAATGACTTGGGTTTTTTGCTCATGACTTCACATTGTTGATTTTCGGTAAACTTTTGATCCATGAAAATACTATGTATTTTTCAGATGAATTGTTGTCTAGACATACCTCCATTTATCTACTTCTTTAGTTGATTTTTAAACTGAAGTACATATTACATTTATCCTTATCAAATTTCATATTATATTCAAGCAACCTTTCTTATTGGAGATTTTTTTTATCCTTTTTCTCACTCATATTTCTCCTGTTGGCTTGTAAGCACTTCAAGGACAGGACTATCTTTTGCCTTTGTATGCTCACCACTAATGATGTTAACCAACATTTAGTAGGAGCTAAATAAATGTCTTTTGATTGTCAGCCCATGGCATTTATATGATCCCAAAACACTTTACAAATATTCTCAATTTTTCTTCACAACAACCTTAGGAGGTTGATGCTACTATTATTCCCACTTTACAATAGAGTAAACTAACTTGGCCAGGGTCATATAGCTAGGAAGTATCTTAAGCTGGATCTAGTCTCTGTATCACCTACCTAGCATGGGTAAGTGCCAGATATCTCTTCTTTGTGTTTCCTGGGAAATTAGAGAAGACCCTTTGCTTGTTTCTATTTAGGAAAAGCTAAGGATCTGGCTTCAGTCATTAGAATTAAGAAAAGGAGTCACTGCTGACAAAAATTATTTAATTAGGATGGCAGAATTGGACTAGTTTGGAATAATCCTATATTTAGATGTCTTTGTTCATCCAAGAGTATAACTTATAAGTGCCTCCACTCTAATACATCAGGGAAGTTCATGTTCTTCTATCTATATTTCTCCCAACTGATTTTTCAACCAACCCTCAGCCTTTATTGACTTGGTATATAGTAATGTCTAATTCAGAATTCACCACCATTGTCATGGTGACCAAAAAAAACAGCATTCTAGTAATGACTCTTGCATGTTCCACTTCTGCCTGATTCAATAATCATCGTCTATATAAATCAGAATAACCAGGAACTTGCCTTTTACTAAAAACTTGCTTTCAGTTGAAAAGTTAGCCAGAAACAAGGGCAAAAAAGAACATTTGTCTTCCAAATCACCAAAGACTGCCTGCTAAGGAAGCCTGTTAAACCCAGGGTGGCAGGCTCGCATGCTGAACATGCTCCTATCTCTGGAGCCGAGATGTTTTTCCTCTTCCTTTCTTTCTCAAGGAAATTGCCTTCCATAAAACTAGCTTTCCGACACCTCACAGTACCACGCAGCCATGCAAGCCCTCTTTCCTGGGGATATTCTTTAATAGGGAACTCCATCAAGTTCCCCGCTTGGTGCTTCGAACATATCCCAGCCGCTCATAAAACTTTTTAGCACCCTTTATGCAAGAGCAATTGAGCAGGCTTCATAAAAATCCCATTCACCAAATAAGAGCTGCAGCTTTAAAACTTGAGTCCCTGCTGGTATAAACCAAGCGGCTCAGCACATCACTAAGTAACAGTATGGGTGACTTGCTGAATGTGAGGAGAACCATGGGTGAATGGCAGAGATCTAGTTTGGGGAACATCTAGGCCTAATGGAGAGTGGCAACTTCAATGGGTCACTGGAGACAATATGGATGGAGACACATGATGCCTTCCCCTCTTCATTCTGCACCTCCTGTTAGTACTAAGAGTTGTTGGGGTTGTTCTCTTAATTCAAGGATTATTAACTTTTAAAATAATAAATGCATTTTAAGTATAATGTACATGTCATTTAATATAATAATTTAATTTCTAAAATAATATTTTAAAAATATACATATGTAGAAATAGGTAGAAACTCAATTTATTGACATTTTTTTCAAATTTTTCAAAATATATATTTTAAAACAGCTTTACAGATCCAAGTTTGAGAAACCTTCTTTACCTGATCTTAGCTTCTCATATTTATAGAATGTAAGTTCTTTGAGGACAGAGAGTTTCCTTTTGCCTTTGTATACTCAATCCTAGCACAAAGGAGACTTTAAATAAATGTTTCTTGATTAATTTTTACAAATTACTAAAATGTGAATTTTGAAAGAATTTTATATTGTGGATTATGTAAAATGGGTACCAAATATTGAAAAGTTATTTCTGAAATATATCATAGTCTGCAATTTATAATGTGCTATTTTCACAATAACCCAAATTTATGTCATTTAAATATTATGTCCCCCCTTTTTGCTTTGCTTTTTCTTTTATTTTTTCCCCCTGAGGCTGGGGTTAAGTGACTTGCCCAGGGTCACACAGCTAGGAAGTGTTAAGTGTCTGAGATCAGATTTGAACTCGGGTCCTCCTGAATTCAGGGCTGGTGCTCTATCCACTGAGCCACCTAGCTGCCCTATGCCTCCCCTTTTTGAAGATGAGAAAATTCAGACTTTAATAGTCACATAGCCAGTCCAGAAGGAGAATGAGAACTTGAACATTATGCCTTGCTGATATCAGGGGCAGTATTCCTTCTCCTATGCTACACTTTCTCTCTTTAATAATCAGCTGTGGATCTTTTTGAAATGTGAATAATAACTCTCCCTCCATTATCTTATGTGTTCAAGTTTCCTAAAATTAGGTCCACATCAACTCAGTTAAAATTTTATAAGTATTTCTTAAGTACTGGGTATATGCAAAGTGCTAGAGTTACAAATGTATCACCTAGAGTATCCCACTATTGAATTAAGTACTACCCAAAAAGATACACCAGATGTGAGGTTTTCTTTGGGTCCATGGATGTTCAAAACCAAATCTCATAAACCCCAACTGAGGAATTTATTTCTGTAGTTATCCAGAAGAAATAATTAGTTCAAAGAAGCAGCCTTCAGTGAACTAGCATAGTGATAAAATTACAATGACACCTCTTTCCTCTAAATTTTGGGCACACTCCAAGGGAAAGCCAGGAACTATTTAAGCAAAACTACAGAACACTTTCCACACAAATTAAGTCAGATCTAAGCAATTGGAAAAATATCAAGTGCTCGTGGATAGGTCGAGCAAATATAATCAAGATGACAATACTCCCTAAACTAATATATTTATTTAGTGCTATACCAATCAGACTCCCAAGAAACTATTTTAATGACCTAGAAAAAATAACAACAAAATTCATCTGGAAGAACAAAAGGTCAAGAATTTCAAAGGAATTAATGAAGAGAAAAGCAAATGAAGGTGGTTTAGCTGTACCTGATCTAAAACTACATTATAAAGCAGCAATTACCAAAACCATTTGGTACTGGCTTGGTACCAAATTTTTGGTAAGAAATAGAGAAGTTTATCAGTGGAATAGGTTAGGTTCACAGGACAAAATATTCAATAGCTATAATAATCTAGTATTTGATAAACCCAAAGGCCCCAGCTTTTGGGATAAAAATTCACTATTTGACAAAAAAAAAAAAAAACTGCTGGGAAAATTGGAAACTAATATGGCAGAAAGTAGGCATAGACCCACACCTAACACAGTATACCAAGATAAGATCAAAATGGCTTCATGATTTAGACATAAAGAACAAGATCATAAATAAATTAGAGTAACATAGCATAGTTTACCTCTCAGATTTGTGGAGGAGGAAGGAATTTGTGACCAAAGAAGAATATTATATGATATGAATAGACAATTTTCAGATAAAGAAATTGAAACTATTTATAGCCACATGAAAAGGGGCTCCAAATCACTATTGATCAGAGAAATGCAAATTAAGACAACTCTGAGATACTACTACACACCTGTCAGATTGGCTAAGATGACAGGAAAAGATAATGACAAGTATTGGAGAGGATGTGGGAAAACTGGGACACTGATACATTGTTGGTGGAACTGTGGATGGATCCAGCCATTTTGGAGAGCAGTTTGGAACTATGCTCAAAAAGTTATCAAACTCTGCATACCCATTGATCCAGCAGTGTTTCTATTGGGATTATATCCTAAAGAGATCCTAAAGGAGGGAAAAGGACCCACATGTGCAAAAATGTTTGTGGGAGGCCTTTTTGTAGTGGCTAGAAACTGGAAACTGAGTAGATGCCCATCAATTGGAGAATGGCTGAATAAATTATGATATATAAATGCTATGGAATATTGTTCTATAAGAAATGACCAGCAGGATGATTTTAAAGAGGCTTGGAGAGAACTACATGAACTGATGCTGAGTGAAATGAGCAGAATCAGGAGATCATTATATCTGGCAATAAGACTATACAACGATCAATTCTCATGGAAGTGGCTGTCTTCAATATTGAGATTATTCAAATCAGTTCCACTTGTGCAATACCTAAGAGAGCCATCTACATCCAAAGAGAGAACCATGGGAACAGAGTTCAGAACACAACATGGCATTCTTACTCTCTGTTGTTATTTGCTTGCATTTTGTTTTCCTTCTCAGTTTTTCTTCCTTCTTGATCTGATTTTTCTTGCACAACAAGATAATTGTATAAATATGCATACATATATTGGATCTAACATGTATTTCAACATATTTATCATGTATTGAACTACCTGCCAGTTAGGGAAGAGGGTGGGGGGAAGGAGGGGAAAATTTGCAACAAAAGGTTATGTTGGAAAAATTACCCATGCATATGCT
Source organism: Sminthopsis crassicaudata (assembly GCF_048593235.1). NCBI lineage: Eukaryota > Metazoa > Chordata > Mammalia > Dasyuromorphia > Dasyuridae > Sminthopsis > Sminthopsis crassicaudata. Next base: position 507,597,567 of record NC_133619.1, read on the forward strand.
TTGTAAATAAAAAACTTTAATAAAAAAAATTGGAGGCACACTCTACAATAGTTATACATGACATCATTTAAAAGGGTAGATAAATGTAGGGATCATACATAGGGACACCCATATAGCAAACAAAATAGCCTGGCACATGTTATCAAGGCATATCTCAGATGCTATCAACCACATAGCCTCCAATAATATCATCACACTACTCTTTCTGGATAGATACTCTCTCATCATATGTTTCTCTCTTTTATTCCTTCCCGTTGTCTTCTTTCTTCTTTCTCTCTTTCCTCCTTTTTTTCCTTCTCTTTCCTCTCACTCTAACTTCTTTTTTTCTTTATCTCTGAGCTTTCAATTGCCCTTTCAATTGCTCTCTGGCCAAAAGAATAGTAGGCTGCCATAGGAGAAAGGATAGTAAGGGGATTCTTATTGGAGGACAAATAGTTGGTACAACAGAGAGAGCACTAGATGTGGAATCAGGAAGACCAGTACTTGAATCCTACCATAAACACTTGTTATCTTTGTGATCCTGGGCAAGTCACTTAATCATACTCAACATGTTTCCTCATTTATAAAATAGGATAATAATAGCATCTACCTTCCAGAGTTGTAGAGAACAAATAAGATAACATACGTGAAGTACTTTAAAAACCTTAAAGTAATTTACAAATACTAGATATTATTTTCTTTCCAGAAAGCCATCTCATATCACGAATAGTATTTTTAAAGGCATAAAAATATTAACACAACTGATCAATACATTGAAAAGTCTAAAAACATGTACAATGTATAATAACGCCTATGGAAATCCCACCTCCAGAATGGCTTGAGCTGGGAATGCCCTTTCATAGCTCTTCATTTTAATCATGCTTGATCTTTATGATTTTGTTAATATTCACTTTTGATTTTTTGCGTATGGTTGTTCTTTTTTCATTTACATTGTTGTAGTTAGTTGTGTATTTTGTTTTTCTTGTCTCTACATATTTCACTCTGCATCAGTTCATGAAAACCTTTACATATTTCTCTGCATTCGTCACATATATAATTTCTTACAGCACAGTAATATTACATTACATTTCATGGATCATAACTGGTTTAGCCATTCCCCAGTCAATAGATATCCCACTTTGTTTTCTATTTTTTACTATCATAAAAAATGCTACTAAAATATTTCAGCATATTTGAAGACTTTTTTCTTGTCAATGTCTTCCTTGTAATATAAGTCCAGTAATGAGGTATATGTTTCAAAGGATATCAATATTTTAATTAATTTATTTGCATAATTTCAAATTGGTTTCCAAATTGGTTATACCATTTCACATACCATTCCACTAACATCATATTGGTATGCTTATCATTCCACAATTCTTTCAATATTGACTGTTACCATTTTTTGGTCATCTTTACAAATTTACAGACTATGAAGTAAAATCGCAGAGTTATTTCAATTTGCATTTCTCTTGTTATTAATGACTTGAGGCATTCTTTCACATGATTATGAATATTTTTCAATGTTTCTTTTGAGAATTACTCATTTTTTGACTACTTATCTGTTGGGGAGTTATTATTAGTATGTACAAATTGTATACACACATATACACACACACATAAAAATTATTTGTATTTGTATTTGGCCTACCAAAAGAAATTTGATGCAAAGATTTTTTCCCATTTAACTGCTTACCTTCTTGTTCTGGATGTATTAATGTTATCTGTGAAAAACATTTTAGTATTATGTTAACCAAAGTTTTCCATTTTATTGGTAATTACCTCTGTCTTTTGTTTGAGAATATGCTTCCTACCCATATCTGTGAGAAGTATATGATCTGTTTCTCTTCTAAGTTTTTTATAATCTGTTAACAATTTTGTCGAGTTCTATAAAGTAGCCCCTTGATAATTTGAGTAGTATAGCATTAAAAGTATAAATTCATTTTGGTAGCATTGTCATTTTTATTATAGCAACTATAAGTACTGAATATTCCTTTAACTATTTAAGTTATTCTTTATCTCTTTAAGGAGCATTTTGTAATTGAATCTAAAAAAGTCTTTTGTGTTTGTCACTAGGTTGATCCCCAAAAATTTTATATGGTTTGTAGTTATTTGAAATGGGATTTCCCTTTCTATTATTGCTTCTTGAATTTAATAATTAATTTATAAAAATACTATAAATTTCTGAGAGTTTATTTTTAACTTTACTGGAATTAATTGTCTCATTGTTTTTGCTGATTTTCCAAGCATAGCTTCAAATTCATAGTAAATAAGAATAATTTTCTCTCTTCTTTACCTGTCTTTGTGCCTTTAATTTCTTTTTCTTGTCTTACTTTTGTTGGTAGCATTTCCAAAATTATATCCCCAATAGTGGGAGGGACTTCCTTCCCTTCCTGAGCACAAAGGCTTAGGATCATTGGGCTTTTGGAATGAAAGAGGGTATAAGAGTACTGGGAAGAGATAATAACCCTCCCTCAAAGGGTTAACATGATCTTTTCATGAGAATCTGTAATCAGTGATAAGACCAGGCCCTTCTCTTCATCTCACCTCATTCAGACATCTTCCCCCAACTACTGCTTTCTTCATTCGAGTATCACCTGAAGAAATGTGCCTTCTTGTAGAGGTAAGCCCCTCTAACCGTGCTCTCAATCCTATCCATCTTCTCCAACAGCTCCAACAGTTCTAACACTCTCTTTCTTCATTCTCTTACTATCCATTGGCTCCTTCCTTGCTGCTTATAAGCATGCCCCATTCTTAAAGAGCTAACACTTGATCCTACTATTGCCCCTAGCTATTCTTCTACATATCTCCTCCTTAGTGGATGAACTCCTAGAGAAAACTTTCTGCACTGAGTACCTCTACACTTCTTCTCAGCTCTACAGGCTGGCTTCCATCCACTGAAACTTCCCTGTCTAAAGTTATCAGTGATCTCTTCTTGGCCATGTCGAATACTCTTTTTCTTCCTTTCTTTTTGCTCTCTGTAGCATTTGACATTGTTGAAAGACTTCTCCTTGTGGTTAATTTCCTCTCAGAGAATTCAAGGGAATTGCTTCCTCCTAGTTATCTTCCTGGTTTTTTTCTATATTTCTGGGTCTTTACCATGCCCATTAACTGGGGATGTCTCCCAAGGTTCTGTTCTAGGCCCATTTCTATTTTTTTATACTATCTCACTTGTTAATCTCATAGGTTCCCACATGTACAGTAGTCATCTTGATTAAGTAGTCATCTGATTCCCAGAATTATAGATCCAAGTCCTACTCTCTGTCCTTAGCTCCAGTCCTATATCAACAATCATCTTTTAGAGATCTCTAATTGGATGGCTCCAAGGCACCTCAAACTCAAAACAGTTCCCTCAATCAAACTTCTCTCTTATTATCAAGGATATTACTGTCTGTCCAGTTACCAAAGCTTGAAATCTTAACTGCTCGCTCTTACTCATTCCATTTAATTATGTATGGATAAACATGCAGGAGAAGATGGAGAAATTCCATCAAATCAGATGGTTTTGAAAATCAAACTAAAAATCATGAGGTTTTGATTTGGAATGACCCCTAGAAGACCATCTACTACAACTCTTTCATTTTATCAATTAGGAATTAGAGACCCAAAGAGAGAAATGGTTCATGAAAGTTACAGAACTCATGTGATATCACAGAGCTAAAATGGGAGTCCTAGGACTTCTAATTCTAAACCTAGTGATCTTATTGCATCAGGATGCTTTTTATCTGTTATTTCTGTCTTTCTTATTCCCAATGGCAAACAGGTAGGCATCAGGAGACTAGATTGTATTCTAATATCAGCAATGTCATGTTGGATAAGTCAATATCGCTGATCCTCAGTTTTCCTTCCTATAAGAAAGGGGAAATGATACTTGCATTTGCTACCTTGCAAGACTATTGTGAGAAAGTATTTTGTAAGCTGGAAACATTATAGAAATGGGATTATTGCTATATAACTTTATTTTCTTCCTGTGTAAGGAGCTAATAGCTACAAGAGTCTCCTCTCTCCCTAGCCACCCAGTTGCCATCCTACTGAATTCCATGCCTCTTTCCTTCCTTTGGGTATAGCCTTACCTATAGATTTGAGACAGCTAGGAGAAGTTGAATGAAACTTACAGGTCTGGATTCTTCTGCATCTCATCTATCTCCTACCCTGTCTTTTCTTTTTTGTTTGTTTCAAGTAATTAGGTGACTCAGTTGATAGAATTCAAGAATTGGAATTAAAAAGGGAAAGGGAATAAACATTTACTAGGTGCCTATTTTGTGCCAACCACTATGCTAAGTGCTTTACAAATATTATCTCATTTGATTTTTATCTTAGGAAGATCTGAGTTCAAATTATGTTGCAGACACTGATTAGCTATATGATGGATGTGTCACTGGGAGGAATCTTGCCAGATTCTCAACTGTAAAATGGGAATAATAATATCATCTATTCCAGAGAATTATTGGGAAGAGCAAATGAGATCATGTATGCAAATCATTTTGGTTTCTAAACTTTAAAGCACTTTATAAATTATAGTTTTGTTATTGTTTATAATATTGTTCTCTTTTCATTTCTATCCTAGATGAATTCCTGTAAGGGTACCTTAATCATCCACAAAGATACAAATAAATTGGGATGAATTGCAAAGTATTAGGCTAAAAGCTAAACACATCTTTCTGAGTTCAAATCCAGTCAGAGACACTTATTAGCTGTGTGATACTGGGCAAATCACTTCTGTTTGTCTCAGTTTCCTCATCTGTAAAATGACCTGGAGAAGGAAATAGCAAACCACTCCAATATCTTTTCTGAGAAAGCTCCAAATGCGGTTATGAAGAGTTGGACACAACTGAAATGACTCAATATCAATAACAATAGGCTATCATCAGTGAAAGCTCCTCAGCCATAGACCTGGATGACTTTTCTGTACAAAGGGTTCACATATTTATTTAAAAAAAATGATTGAAGGCAATCACTGACAAATCTCCTTCTGTATAAATCAGCAAGTCAGAGCTCCTTGGAGGAAGAACAACATAGCTTCTTCAGAACATGATCCAGAGGCTATGTGGGTGGGCAAGAGAGAATTTAAAAGGCCAAAATGCTTCTCCAGGGATATTCCAAAGTTCAGAGCTCCTGAATGTAAAAGTCTGAGATAAGAGACTTTCAAATTATTTCCTTGCTATTTCTTAAGAAACTACCTAGTTCAACTTACTCATTTTACAGTGGTCAAAATTGAGGCCCAAGAAAGGGAAATTATATATAAAATCTGAAGATTTAGGACAGAGAGGGATGGCCTAGTCTAGTTCTTTAATTTTACATATGAGAAAACTGAAGCATAAAAGTGAATAGTCACTTAACCAAGACAAATGACTCACTTGAAGCAAGTAAATAGCATACCTGAAACTTGAATACATTATGTTTTGACTTTATATTCTTTGCTCTTACATTACTGATATCCTATATTTGTCTCCCCTATCCAAGATCATGCATTATGAGTTTAGCCCAGCTAAACCTAAAATCCAGGTCTCTTGACTCTCAGGACATCATTTTACAATAATATTACCAGGCTGATACATCTCTATATACCTTGTTCTTGATGGAAAATAGTACTCAATAGGTAAAAAAATATTATCTAAATGTAAAATATGGCCTATCCCATTGGGACTATCCAAGGTAGTTCTGGTTGGGAGATTGGAAGAAAGTTAATGCCTTTGGAGTCCTCCTGACCAGTAAGATTATCTCATGAGCCAAGAGGTGGCTTGATTTAGTGCAAATAACCTTAGAATCTCAGAGGACCTGAGTTCCCATTTAGTCTCTGCTACTGGCTATATCCTATGTTGGTTAGCCTTAGGGAGATGTGGAGAGAAGCTGAGCTAATATCTTATGTTCTCACAAGAAAGGAAGATAATGGTTCTTGCCTTTTGCTTAGATATCTGTGTTTTTTCTTGACTCTAGATATATATATTTAAATTTTATGACTTTCATTACTGATGAATGTGAAAAAAATTTGATAAAACTCCCTTTATAGTAATAATTCTTGCCCTGCTCCCTTCATAGGGTTTTGTCAAAATCCAAAGAAATAATGAGTATGAAAGCTCTTTAAATAGCACAGAAATGTTATATTTAAAACTCAAGGAAGTATCTTAGTATTATGGAAATTTTAATCTCAGAAGATATTCAGCATTGGCCCCAGACTCAGAAAGACCTGAGTTCAAACCAAGCCTCAAACACTTTCTAGCAATGTGGTCATTACTTAACCTCTGATTGCCTGACAAAATGGATCTTTTGGAGAAGGAAATGTCAAAACACTCTAGTATCTTATCCAAGTATCTTATCCCAAATAAAGTCACAAAATCACACATGACTGAACCAAAGAACAATAACAAAACCTCAGAAGTAATCTAGTTTATGCATGATTCACATATCCTTGCCATGATATCAGGGACATGTGGATCAGAATTACTAAAACACTCTACCCTAGTCACAACTCCCCTATATGTGCTGTCTTCTTCCATTACAATGTAAGTCCCTTTAGAAGAGACTCTCTTGCTTGCTTATATTTCTATCCCCAGCACTAATCATGGTATCTAACACATGGTAAAGTCTTAATAAATGCTCTTCCATGCCATTTGGGTGCTTAAAAATCTCTATTAAAGGGGAACTCCCAGGGTGACCTGTTTCACATTTAGATACCTCTGGTTGTTGTGAGATAGATGGTGCAAGTGATAGAGTAGTGGACTTATGCTTCAGACATATATTAGCTCTTTGACCTTAGACAAATCACTTATTCTCTGTTACTTTCCTCATCTGTAAAAGGAGGATCCTCATACTACCTCATAGGGTCATTGTGAGGTTCAAATGAGAAAATCTGCAAAATATTTTGCAAATCATAAAGCACCATATAAAATTAGCTATTATTATTATGTCATTAAAAATAAAATATCAAGCCTTATAACTTCTATCCCTCTTGAATTATGATCTTCCCTGCCTTTACCTTCATATTGTTCCTGACTGTTCTGATAGAATCTTAGAGTAGGAATGGCCCTCAGAAGCCAAGAGTGGGTCTTGGGTACCAGAGGAAGAATAATACCCTTTCCAACATCCCTGACCAGTGGTTCTACCTCTACTTAGAATCCTCGAATGATGAACGTTATAAATGCTGGCGAATTGGCTTTTTGTGTGCCAGTGATGCTTCCATTTCAGACTGATAAGCCCTCCTATCTAATTCTGTACACAGACTCGAAGAGTGAGTCAGAAATGAGTCCCATTAGTCCTGCCACTCACAGTTTGAGTAGAACTTAGACACAGTAGGAAATAACCATGGCTTTCCAAGTGGCTGGCTTTATGAAGGTATTCCTCACCACATAGTATACCTGAAAGAAAACCAAAGAAGTATTATGGTCTATCAATTCACACACAAGTCAAGACATCACCCTCACAATGTCATTGCTCCTTTTTAAGAACAAAGGATAAACAATAACTTGATGTCACAATAGTTCACACTGTGACACTCATTGTGTGATATATTTTTGTTCCTTTATGTTCTATCTTCCTCCACTAGAATCAAAGTTCTTTGAGGGTAGTAACTGTTATTCCTTCTATTTATATTCAGATTCTCAGTCTTTAACAAAACGTGAAGTACCTACGAGGCACTTAACAAGTGCTTATTGACAAAATGCCTAGCTTATTCATTTAATTTTTCATATTTGTTGTAGAATTGATAGTGTTTTTATGTATTTCAGAAGTACCAGATATATAGCAGAATGGGTAAAGTTAGGAAGGCCTAGTAAGGCCTATCTCTGACAAATGCATAATCAGCTTTGGGATCTTGAGTAAATTTATTAAAAACTTCTCTGAGTTTTAGTTCTGGCATTTATCATGTTATGTGTAGTATTTGAAAACCTGTCATAGGAATATTGTGAGAAAAAAACATTTTATATACCTTAATATGTCATTAACTATTTAATATTATCATTACTTCTTACAGGTTCAATATAAACTTTTTCCATTTTCTTCCCTGTTTTTCTTCTTTGTCCTGTCCTCTCCTCTATCCCTTATAGAAACACCAGATCTATACTAGAATATGCTCCTACAGGACACCAGAAATACCCCCATAGGAAAGCCCATGTTCTGAATAGTCATAGCACTCCACTTCTATCTGCTATGCGTGGGTCAGTGGACAGAAGAAATCTGTTGTTTGTTCTTTTGATCCAAAAAATAACAAGGTTGAATTGGGTCATCAAACCTCAGTGACTCCAGCCACTTGAGATGAGTGTGCTGTTAATGAAGAGGAGTTGGTGAGAGTCTGATGTCAATGCTTTTGTGAACCAGGAGAATCAGAAACCATTGTCTGTCATTTCTCCTCCCTTAGCTAGCTCTATGAACTTGGAAAAGTCTCTTAATCTCTCTTCAATAATCTCTTTCAGTCTCAGTTTCCACCTCTTCAAAATAAGAGAAACCAATGAGGCAATCTCTAAAGTGTTTCTCTACTCTGGCATTCTCTTTTGCAGCTCTCATGCATTTTTAAGGTCCTTTCCAGCACTGATATTCTGAGCTCTTTGCTATAGTGTTCTACAGTATATACGGTGTAGCATTTATATTCTATCATCCCTTCTAGCCCTAACAAACAATGCTCTGCATTCTAAAGTTTTGTCTTCCAAGATTCAAGTGTTATCACTTTTATAAATAAAAGAATTTGTATTTTTGAATTTTATTGTGTTCCGCATAAACCATTAAATTACATATTTCCTAAAATCATTGGCGTATGATAAATCTTTTCATTCTATGCACTTTGATCAGTTCTAACTAGGGGAAATTACTATTATTTCTATTATTGTATAAGCTTGTACAACCTTATGATACCTAGAATGGTATCAAGTATACCTGCAAAGTCTAGATTATTTTCAACATTCTTTGTTTAATTTTTAAAGAGTATTTTATTTTTTTAAATATATATAAAGATGATTAACATTAATCTTTGCAAAGCCTCAAATTCCAAATTTTTCTCTTTCTCCTCCCTCCCCTAGACAAAAAGCAATCTGATATAGGTTAACACAACATTTATTTTTGTAAGATTTTTGGTTCCCAAATGCTTCTTCTTCTCTTCCCCCTCCTCCCCAAGGCAGCAAGCAATGCGATATAGGTTATACGTGTACAGTCATTTTAAATATATTTCCACATTAGTTATGTTGTAAAAGAAAAATCAGAATGAATCTGTAACTTCAAGTTTAGCCACAGATACTTACTAGCTACAGGCAACTAGGTGGCATAGTGGATTGAGCTGGACTGCCTCAGGCACTTAGAGGCACTTACCAGCTGTGTGACCCTAAGCAAGACATTTAACCCTGTTTGCTTCAGTTTTCTCATCTGTAAAATGAGTTGGAGAAGGAAATGACAAATCCCATTAAGGGGTCACAAAGACTTAGATGTGACTAATTTACTAAATAATAAGAACTGGTCCTAAGCAAGTCATTTAATCTCTGCCTCAGTTTTCTTAACTGTGAAATGGGAATAATAATAGCACCTATGTCCCAGGGTTATATTGTTGGGATTAAATGAGATATTTATAAACAGGTTAATCTAATGCCTAGTGCTTAGTAGGAATTTAATAAATAGTTGTTCTCTTCCAACCCTCCCCCTCATAGAATTTAGAGATGGAAGCAGTTTTAGAGGTAATCTGATTTAACCCCCTAGGAAAATTAAATGACTTGCTCAGGGTCACATAATGAGGAACAAAGCCAGGATTTAAGAATATCTGACTTTAGAGGCTCTGCTTTTGTCATTTTTTAAAAAATGGTATGGCAGGGAAAATGAAATGTTAAAGCAATTCTCCTCTCAGCATTCTTCCTTTTCCAACAAGGGTTTTTAATACTAGAAGAAAAAGAAAAGAAAAGAAAGGAAAGGTAGTTCTGAATTACTGTCATCTCCCAAACAGAAGCCAGTAATAACTCAGATTCAATGGCTATCAGGCATGGGGGACTGAATTCATGTCGAATAGACCAACTTCCTTCAGAGTTGTGGAAGTTAATAGCTTACAATTTTTCAAATTTAAGAAAATTCATGGTTATATTGGCTTTATCACTTAGGTATTATTGGAAAATCAAACAAAACTATTTCCTCAAAATCAGCCTTGGCCTTTACTCCTGCCTACAGCACTCTCTCACTAGTAATGGAAGAAATAGGAGCCAAAGTTACAGCTGAGATGGATACCCAGCTCTTCCTTTTGGGAGTCTTGGCTTTAGGGTGAGCAGTCCTGTGTCCTAGTCATATGTCTTTTGCCTTGAGGATGTTGGGCCTTGATCTTCATTTGAAAGTGAAAAATCTCTAGTCAGTGAGCTTGAAAGTTCAGCTTAGGATCTTATGCCACAGGTCACCAAGTGGTGACTTAGCTCTGCCGACTTTAGGCAAAGGCCTGAGTCAACATCTTCCTAGTATAAAATAAGGTTAATAACATTTTCACTCCTTCCCTTCTTCACAGAGCTCTTCAGAGTATAGGGAATCACAGAATCACAGGGGGGGAGGCCCAACCAAGCTCATACATGAACAAAAATGCCTTTTACACCATTCCTATTTGTAGGTCATTCCCCCTTTGCTTAAAGCTCTGTAGTGCAGAGAAGCCACTGTCTCTGGAAATAATCCATTCATTCCTCTCTAAAATAATTCTGATTCTTAGAAAAAACACTCCATCCCCCAAGTTTCTATCTGACTCCTTGCAGGTGCCACCCGTTGCCTTAACTCTGTCCCCTGTGGCCATCCCTTTTCAACTCATCCCATTTCTACAGGACAACTTTTCAAACACTTAAAAGCTGCTATTGGGCCTTCCCTAAATCATTGTCAAGTTAAGCATCCTCAGTTCCTTCAACTAATCTTCATATGGCATGATCTACAGGCCCTTCATCATTCTAATCTTCCTCTTCCACCTAATCCACTTTATCAATGTCTTTCCTCAAATGAGTAACCCATAGTGAAAAGACTACACAATTCCAGATGTTGTTAGACCACATCTGGAGGGTCACATACATTGAGACTATCAGCTCCTCAGACCTGGATACTCTGCTTTCCAGGGCATTATTGTCTATTTTGACAGCTCTAGATCCTGTAAATCACCAAACAGTTATTAAGCATCTACTCTGTGAGAGACAGTGTGTGAAGCACTAGGGATTAAAAAAAAGACTGTCTCTACCCTTTAAAGAGTTAAAATATTGAACAATAAACAAAGAATATAAAGCAAACTATATATAGGATAAATAGGAAACTAATTAACAGAGGGAAGGTACTGAAATTAAGAGTTTCCTATTAAATAGGAAAGACTTCCTATAGGGATGAGATTGTACTGAAAAGCAATGGGAATTTCTATTCTTTTTCCTGTCATAGAAACAGCTTCATAGATTTAACAAAAGATCTTGAAGAACCAAAAAAAAATCAGCACCACTGAATATGGATCTGATGGAATTTGAAGTTTTAATAGTGTTATTTTCATTATACATAGGGTCTATTTTTTTTTCATTTTTAATTTGGAAATTTTTCACGGCATGTTAAATATTTTTAATGAGTTAAATTTTAGAACAATCAATTTTAGTGTTCCAGAGATAGAATGTGTATTAAAGTAATAAATATGAACCTTGAAAAAATTTCTAAAGAAGATGAGATGGTAAAGTGGGGCTTTTACTTATAGTCCAATAATATCAGATCTTTTTCAGATAAATCATTAGCCTGCATCTCCCCATCTTGCATTTGCAAATTAACCCAGATACTCCTTTTAGTGTTGGACTTGGAGCAAGAAATCTTGAGTTCAGAATCTTATCTTAGCCATTAAATAGTTGGGATAATCCTGGGCAAGTGACTAATTTCTCTCAATTTCAGTTTCCCTATCTATAAAATTAGCATTTCTTACAGGGTTGTTTTGGGATCAAATGAGATAACATAGATAAAAATATTGCAAATCTTAAAATTCTGTATAAAGGCTAGTTGTCGTTTGTCATTGTCATCGTCATCATCATTAAAAACTTATTTTATTAGATTTAGACTAACATTTCCATCTATTTTTGTACTTTGTTGTTGTTGTTTGGATATTATGTATTCCTTCTAACTTTGTCTCATCTGAAAATTTGGTCAATAGTACATTTATGTCTTTTTACAAGTCATTGATAAAAATTTTAACCTGCAAGAGCCAAACTAGTTGTCTGGAGATGTTTTATTTGGAACCTTTTTCTAATGGAATGTCCCAGGGATTTCTGCTTAATCATGTTCTTTTTGGCATTATCAAATAAACATTTTGATAGGTGACCAGCTCAATTAATCTTTCTTTCTGGTATTTACTATATGATATGTTTTACTGTTATTTGCCAAATTTTCTCATTGCTTCTCGATTATAGTCTCTTCACATCCCCTATTTATCTCTTAATTTCACTATGCATGAGACTGGTTTTTAATCTTAAAGAAACTGTGCCATTCTAGGGCTCTCTACTATACAGAAATATCAGTAGAATGCTGGTATTAAAAAGATAGGCTTCTTTTTTCTGTGTAAAGTCCTTAAGAGACTTTTGTTATTTCCTCAAAACAATCCAACCTGTTTCCCTATCCTGTTCAACTCCAGATATTCTTGTTTACATATGACATGGTATTGATTGTATCAAGTCCAAACATTGCAGTCTCCTAGAAGAGATCTATAATATCTCAAAAAAGGTTGGTCTAGCCATCCACACAGAAAAGACCAAGTGGATAAAGATTTCAATATGCATTTAGATAAATAGCCTATAGAGAGCTTGATAAAACTTGACCATTACTACTCATTCTCTTGAACAGACAATATAGATGGATAGTGGGATGGGCTCAGGAGAACAGCTGGGATGGCATCCCTTGTGTTGTACATATCATAGTATTTCTATAATAGTATATACAGTTTTTCTATCATATCCTCCTAGTTCATTGTAAGCTTCTTGAAGTCAAACACTGTAATTATTTACCTGTGTATCTTCAATGCCTTGCTTAGAAGGTTTTTCCTGGTTTACACACACACACACACACACACACACACACACACACACACACAGAGAAACTGCTGATGCTGTTGTCTCTAAGGTTATCTTCCATCTCCTGTATATTTTTCCTATGTATTCTGACTTATACAGTGTATCCCAAAACTTCAATAGTATGATGAAACTAATACTAGACTAAAATTCAAAAGAGACCTCAAATTTAATTTTGTTTCTGATGCATATTAGCTATATGACAAATCATTCACATTCTCTAAAACTCCAGTTCCTCGTCTGAAAAGTAGGGGTAACAGTAACTGTGGCATGTACCTCAGGAGTTCATTAAATTGATCAAATGAAATAATTCATGCATAGTGTTTTTAATAATTGCTTTTTATTTTCAAAATATATTTCAGCATTCACCCTTTCAAAACCTTATGTTCCAAATTTTTCTCACTCTCTATTCCCTATCTGCCTCCCCTAGACAGCAAATAATTCAATATATGTTAAACATGGCATGCACTGTGTTTTGCACTTTCTGGTCATTTCTGTTCAACAAAATAAGCCTTCCAATATTTGAAGTACATTCAGTAGCCTGTCAAAGATCATATTGTTCAACACATGATTTTGTAGAGGAAGAATAATCCTAAAAAGGGGAACATTTCCCTCAAAAACACATAATGAAGACTGGAATCCAGATTTCTTCATGCCTAGTTTGTTTCTTATTCCTAATTAACTTTTAGTTTTCTTCTCTAGAAATTTAAAAAACCCTCAAAAGAGTGGGAGATGCAGGAAAAGGTGTCAGAAATCTGGGTACAAATCCTGACTTTGGTATTAATTTGCTTAATGCTTTTGAACAAGCCCCTTTTCTGTGGGCCTCAAGTTCCTCCTTCATAAAGTACAGCAGTAGAATGAGATCTCTAAGTCTCTTTCTAGCTTCCTCATTTAATGAGTCTATGATACCTCCCTTCTATTTTCCTACTGTTAATCACTTTTTTTTGTTACCCATCTCCATCTCTCCTTGTTCTTTATAAAACATGGTGCTCTGAAATGAAAGCAGGACTCATGTAAGAATCTGAGAAATCCAGGATGCTTTCATGACCCTTGCCTATCAGCTTCCTTGACTATACCTCAGTAGTCTGATAGATCATCTGAGAACTACGGTGTGCTCCTGACTCATATTTTATATTCAGCTCATGGTCCACTATGACCCTTCTCCACATTATTATCATCATTATCATTCTCTTTAAGAACAAAGCCCTCTCATGTGGATAGCAATGATCTGTACTTTTCAAAGATGTTTCTCATACTTTGGAGCCCTTAAGACCTTTACACTGACTCATACCACCCTGTTTATTTCTAGTCCTTTCTAACCATGCCTCTGGGAGGTGGGACACCAGAGGGTTAGCGAAGGAATCCTAATAAGCTCTCATAATTATCTAGAGCCTTCTCTCTATTTCTCCTTCCTTTCCTTCTTTTCACGTCTCTTTAGAATTTCACAACAGATTGTAGGGAAGGAAAAGGAGGCATTATTATGATCCCCATTTGGAGGTAATGAAATTAAATTCCAGCTCAGCCTCTAATTCTCTTCATAAAATTGAGTAGGTCATATTTTCCCCTTTGGGGCAACAGTATACCCCTCTGTAAATTGAGGGGATTGAATGTGGTCATCACTAAGCTGCCTTTCATTGCTAAGAATTTGTGATATGAACAGTTTATAGTAACTTGCCCAGAGACGCAGAATAAAACATCTGAGTGGGAGGGAATGAAGGTTATTTATACCAAATTGAAGCCATAGAATTCTTTCTTTCTCAACATTCCTGAAAAGAGGTCTCTCCTCCCTATCCCCACTCCTACCCCAGTCTTTGCTTGAAGATTTCCAATATTTTCCTGGCTCCTGAGTTTCCTCATAAAGATTTAACTCATTTATTTGCATTGTTCAGTTTGGAGTCACTTATGATTCTTTGTAAGTATCACTGCCAGCAGTTACTTTTACATGATATATTGCACATACACATTGCTATGTTTTGGGCTAGTACCTTCCCCTCCAAGCTATCTTCCTTTTATACTTATGGAGAGTATACTTAGGGAGAGATTAGAGTTAGCTCATACTGAGCCAATTGTTAATTTTTTCATGTGGCATTTACATCTTTAAAATGAGTAAATCAGGGATTGATTTATTGTTTTATTGTTTTGTTGATTGTCTAGATTTGAGAAAATGAGGGAGAAAATGCTAACAATGCAGATTAAATTTAAAAGTGTGTTATGGGTACATTTTTGGGAGAGGGAGAGCCTGCTGTCAAACATTTATCACATAACCTCTGCTTGGTATGTACCTGTTTTGTACATGTTATCTCCCTCATTAGATGTAAACTCCTTATAAGCAAAGATTGTTGTTGCTCAAGACTGAACACAATGCCTGGCACATAGTGAATACTTAATAAGTATTTATTGATTAATTGTGTTTCATAAAGAAATGGTTATGAAATATGTCATTTTGGTTTAATTGAATTGGGATTCAAACACTGGGCAGGGAATTAGACCAGATGACCTTTAATTCTTCATCTAACTCCCCGTCTGTCAAATGGATTCAATTCAACCAGCATTTATTATTAATTACCTGCTGTTCACTTGATCCTTTGCTCTATACTATTCCTACCAAAGTCAACCAGCCTCTGCTCAAATGTTACCAGTGGTTGGGTGCTCATTACTTAACAAAACCTCCAATTCCATTGTTATATGGCTCTGATTGTTAGGGAATTTCCTATTGTGCAAACCAATCTCTCTTGCCAGAATCTTTCCTCAGGAGACCTTGTTCTGTTCTCTAGAACACAGCAACACAGTCCTTTCTCTCTTCCATGCCAATCTGCATCTTAAGGCCTTGAAGGACCACAGCATTTATAATTGTAAAGAACCACAGTCCAATACTCTCACTTCATAGAGAAGGAAAGTGAGACAGGAAATGTTGATATTATTTACAAAAAGTTATATAAGTTCTAAGTAAAAGAGGCAGAATTAGAGTTCATGTTTTCTTTATCCAAGTTCAGGATCCTTTCCACTATATGACTGCTTCCTGAGTTCCTGTGATTCAAAAAGGAAAATAAAGCAAAAGAAACCTATCATTTTCTTAAGACAAAAACCTCCCATTCCAGAAAACAAGACTGAGTTTTATAGACTGAATCTACTTAGAAAGAAAAAATTAGTTTCTACTTTATCAATGAACTTTTTTTTTGATTCAAGTTGGAAGTTCTCATTCTTGAGACAAAAGAGCCTGAACTGGATCTTGGGAGGTCTGAGTCTGATCCAATGATAAAAGAAATGAGGAAATCATTAGGCGAGAGTAAAAGATGGTGAAGGAATACTTATAAGAGTTCATCACAGTTTCCTGGGAAGAGAAAAAGACCTCCAGTTCATCTTCACACTCTTAAATATATATCAGGTAAAATAAGACATCAGAATTTTACCTGAAATGGTTATTTTGTTCAATGAAAGTAGACTTCTGAAAATGTTGTGGGTAATTGAGACTAGTGTATTATACAGTATCACAGGCATCTTCTGTTGCGCCATGGGCATTTGTTAAGTGATGAGATGGTAGCTGCAAAGTTTGGCAGAAACTATGATCCCAATACAAGGGCAGACTGCAAAGAGGGCTATCAAACTCACTTAAGTAGAGAAATCAGACTCCCAAATGTGAGAAATAAGGGAAAGAAAGCAACAATAACCATGAAACTGTAGTAAATTTCCAACTTCAGAGGCTTCTTATCTGTGGGAAGATAAACAGTAATAATAATCTATGAATGACATTCATTTGTCTATAATTTAGTCTGGCTGATTAATAGTTAAAGTTCACATGTCAATATCATTTTATAGGTTATAGGTTTTATAACCCTGTAAGGATTATTACTCCCACCTTACAGGAGAGGAAACTAAGGCTGTAAGTGTTTGGTAATGGTAAAACTAGTTAATATCAAAGAGAAATTTTGTTCTGCTAAAATGATCTCAAGGATCTCAAGGATCTCCTCTCCCAAAGGATTATGGTACTACTTCCTAAGATCCTTTTGCCTTTGGAGGTGCTATATATCTCCTTTGGAATTTCTCTGTTCAACTCTGGAATGAAGAAGTCGTATCTATAACTGAATAGCCCAGGAGAATGAGAACCTTTAGGAAAGTGGTATGTTTAATTCAACACACCTTCAATAAGCAGTTATTTGGTATAATCTAGCAATCCATCAATCAATACGCATTTTTAAGTTCATACTATACTCTCAGAATACAGGAAAAAAGCAAAAGTAGTCCATGCTTTCATGGAACTTGCATACTAAAAGGGAGAAATGTGTGTGCCATAAGTATTAATGAAACTTTAAGTTTTTAAAATATAATAGTCTTTGAAAAGTATAACTCATCACTCTCCATATGAGGAGACTTTATTCTTAGTCAGAATTATAATAATGATAATAATGTGGACTGGACCATGAACTGAATGTGGACATGAGTCAGAAGCACATCACTTTCCTAAGATGTTCTAACTTGGTGCTGTAACAGTGAAGGAAGCTAATAGACAAGGGTCAGGAAATCTTCCTGCATTAGTCAGAGTCTTGTGTGAGACCCATTTCCATTTCAGCACACCGCATATTATAGAACAGGAGGAGATACCAGTTTGTGCTCTGAGTAGAGCCACAAAAAGTGATTAACAATTCAGGAAGCAAGAGAAAGCAATCATAGACTCATTAAATGTGAGAGCTAGAAAAAACCTTAGAAATCACCTCATCCAACCACAGTACTTTGTAGAGGAGGAACTTGTAGTCAGGAAAGGAGAAGGGACTCAGAAGGACAAAGCCACTGAGCAAATTAATGGCAGAGCCAAGATTTGAATGGAGATTTTCCATGCCTTTTCCAGTGCCACACAGTTGTTTAAACCTAGACAAAACAACAACAACAACAACAACAACAACAACAACAACAAAACCTAAGGAATGAAATAATGAATACAACCTTGGGTTAAAGAACTATTTGGATAGGACTGTCGTCATTGGTGAAGGCTGATTACTCAGAACTCCATGCTTCTGTGAGGGGCAGAGATGGTGAGAGCTTGATAAAAGAGAGATTTCAATCTTCTGACTTCCAGCTTCGAAAAAGGAAGACATGGGGTCTCTTGACTTTCTTCACATCCCCAATGGGACAAATTACTGATAGAAAAGCCAACAAGTGAAAGACCCAGCAGCCTCAATCGTGTCTGCTTTTTTTCAGAGTCGTTTCCTCCTTTCAGGGATTTAAAGGGAGTTAAGGAAGTCAGAAGACCACTCTGCCTTTTGATATGCTAAAAAAGGAAAACTGGGTGGTACAGTAAAGAAAATGTTAGGCCTGAAGTCAAGAAGCCTCCTCTTCATGAGTTAAAATCTAGACTCAGGTATTTACTAGCTGTGTGATCCTGTGCAAGTCACTACATCCTGTTTGTTACAGTTTCCTCATCTGTAAATGAACTGGAAAAGGCAATGACAAACCACTTCAATACTTTTGCTAAGAAAACCCCAAATGGGATAACAATGAATCAGATGTGATTGAAAAACAACTCAGTAACCTGCTAGAAAAAAGATTATGGTAGTCCTCATTGGTTCTAGGGAGCAAGAAATGGTGAGTAGAAACTTAGAGACAGATTTCTCCTTGATACAAAATGAAACATTTTAACCACTAGAGCTACTAATGATGGCATAGTTGCCTTGTAGGGTAGGACTGGAGGTAGTTGCTCCCAATCTATTCTACTATAAAGGGTGTGTATATCTATCTATCTATCTATCTATCTATCTATCTATCTATCTATCTATCTATCTATCTAACTATAGATAGATATCTGTTCTACCCCAGTCTACTCTATTGTATTGTATGTGTATATAGATATAGATATAGATATAAATAAATACTTGCTCTACTCCCAATCTACTATAGAGTGCACGTATACATAGACATCTGCTCTACCATGGAGGTCTTCAAAGGGAGGATAGATGACCACTGGTTGGGAATGTTACTTTAAGCAGAAATTGAATGAAATCATCCTAAAGTTCATTTTCAGTTGTAACTCAGTAACTTCAAAAGCCATTATTCACATGCTGTCATCCTTCTACAGAATGCTTTCTGGAGGACTTCTATTTAGTTTCATTCTGCTTCTCAGAGTAGCCTTAATCCAGGAGCCATACTCCTACAAGAAATTCACCAGTATACTTCATGCACAGCCATGGTCACTTGTTAGTAAGCCAGCTCTTGAGGAGACACTGACACTGAAAGAAACATGTCCTAGAAAAAGATACCAGTTTCCCCTAGTTCTGGGGTTTATACATTTGGGCATAAAGCCCTTTCAAGGTTGAAGTTAAGGCCTATCTCTAAGTTATATCATGGAATAGTTATATACAAAGGGAAGATATTCCATAAAGGCAAGAGGGATGAAATGATCGTAATAACTAACATTTTTAGAACCTTTGAAGTCTGCAAAGTACTTTACATATATATATATATATGCCTTTTCTTTTCAGACTTCAGCAAATTTTCAGGATGTAAGGGACAAGTAACAGATAATAAGATATGAGTGCCTCCTTTCCACACTGCATTTGCACCTTGAAAAGGGTAATTTCCTTTCAGATTAAAATGTCCATCTTGTACCTTATAAAGACATGAAGCATTGACTCACTCTTAACCTGTACTTTATCCCATTTGATCCTTGAAACAACCCCATAAAGTTAAATAAGTACTATAGATATAATTGTTTCCCATTTTACAGATAAAGAAACTGAGTCTTAGAGAAGTAAACCTATGGTTGTATAATTAATATCAGGCAGAATTTTAAACTGTTTTCTTCTGAACCTAAGTCTAATATTCTTTTGTTATAAAAAATTATTGATATCTTTTGGTTTTGGATCATCTGATATCCAATATGAGTTGCCCCTTCCCCCTTTCAAGAGCTGCTCCACATCGCAAAAAAAAAAAAAAAAAAATTAAAAACAAAGGGGAAAAGGTTGGAAAAAACTGCCAATATAGCAAACAAGTTCAACATTGCTATATACCCATAGTCAATAATAATAAGTATTAATAATACTAACCAGCATTTACATCATATTTTAAATTATTCAAAGCTTTACATAAGTTAATTCATTTGATCATCATAATAACCCTGAGAGGTAGATGCTATTTTCTTCCCCATTTTACAGATAGACACTGTAATCAGAAGAAATTAAATGACTTGGCCAGGATCACTCAGCTAAGTAAACACCCAAAGCTATATTTGAACTAGTTTTCCTGACTCCACATCCAACAGGTTACTGTCTGAGGTACCTAGTTGCCTCCCATTCACTACTCTCCTGCAAAGAAGAGAGGGAAATGCATTCTCCTCTCTCTTCTTTGGAGCTAGGTTTTGTCATTATCTTTCCACTCCACCAGTCTGCCTCTGGATTTGTCATTAAAAGACCCAGGATCAATATGATAATTCTGAAGGACTTATGATAAAAAAAAAATGCTATTCACCTCCAGAAAAAGAACTGATGGAGGCTGAAGGCAGTTTAAAGTATAATTTTTTACTTTATTGTTTTTGATATGTTTTCTTTTGCAACAAGGCTAATATGGAAATATTTTGCATGACTACACATGCATAATCTGTATCAATGGGGGAGGGAGGAACAGAGAATTTAGAAATCAAAATTTTGAAAAATGAAGATTAAAAAAATTTAAAAAGAGAGAAAAAATAAAATTAAAATTAAATATTAAGAAAAATGAAGTGTCACAATATAGGTTGGAAAAAAAGACCTAGGATCAGTCCCAGCAACGCTATTTTTTTCAGCTATGTGAATTTAAGTAAATCCCTTATCTTCTCTGGGGTTCAGTTTTTCTATTTGTGAAGAGAAGGATGATCTCTAAAGTCCTTCCTAGCTCCAAATCCCTTTCCTCCTGTGATTTCACCAAATCTCAGTTTCAGCATTTATCATATGGAACCAATAACCCCTGCACCCGGCAGTTCCTTTGCCAGGGTCCTTATGTGTTACTGGTCCTCTTCCACAACAAAGGATGAACAATTTCAGTAAAAGAAACACTTTATAAACTATAAAATACTAAGTGGGTGCTGCTATTAAGGCACCCACTTTGCCAGAGGTCTGTGCAAAGGCCCAAGGGGTCCACAATCCTTTGAGCTCCTTCTTAAGAGATTTCTGGGTGAAAATAGCCTCCTACTTTGTCTTCTTCCTATCCTCTTGACAGCTGCGTCACTCAGAAAGACCCATGATGACACAGCCAAGAGTCTCTGTCTTCAACCCCAGTCATTCCTGAAAGAACATTAGATGAGTGATACTTTTGGAAATCTTTAGATTTGAGACAGCTTGCCAATAATGCCTTGACTTCCTTGGTGTCAGAAGTCCCCACTGAAAACCAGTTTTATTTTAATCTGTCTGGATAGTGAATCTGTGATGAGCTGTAGGGAGAATTGTGGGAAGTTCTAACAATGTTTTCCTTCCTCCTCTCTCCTCTCAGCAGGCAATTAACACTTTCATTGCTAGTAAAGTCCCTCTAATCCCCCCTCCAGATATGGCCAGGGGAAAATACTATGTCTCGCTGGTCCTCAGTTTCAATTCAATTCAATTTAATAAGCATTTATTAAACTCCTATTTTGTGCCAGATACACTGCTGTGAGCTGGGGATTCAAAGAAGAAAAATTATTCCCCAAAGTCCCTTCCAGCTCTATATGCTATGAGTCTGTGTTACAAATGGTAATTATTAAAATCTCTCTCTTTAATTTGACTGAAGAAAAAAATATTTGATATCCCACAACGTGCTTTAATGGAAGGAGGAGTGGATTTGAAGTCAAAAGACCTGAAGCTACTTCCCAGTATGACAATAGGCACATCGCTGGGCTTTCCCTTCTGTAAAATGGAACGAACCAGACTCATTGCTTCTTGTTTGAGACAGCCTTGGGAATCCTTTGTTTGAGAAGGGTTACTGGAATTGACAAACTTTTCCAAGTACTTCAGCATTTTCCCTGAGTTATATTATTTCTAACTCTGATTCTGACTTAACCCTGACTCTGCCCACTCCTTACCCCATTTAAAGAGACTTATTTTATAGAGCATATTGTTTTGGTTCTCTGACTATGTGATAGTTATAAGAAACCTGGGATGTGGAATTGTTTTATACATCAGTGAATATATGTGTACATGTATGAATGAATGTATGGGGGAAAAAAGTTAAGTGACAGAAGGGAGAGAATAGTTGGAAATGGTCTCCAGAAAGTAGGGTTAGACAGAAGAATCAATAATATGTGATTTTTTAATGCTAAAAACCACTTTGGTCTGGGGAAGATAAATACAAGTAGAACTAGATTAGGATTCTGACCTCCAAAGACCTTTCTATCAATCACTAAGAGGCTCTAGCTCTTCGCCCTTGTGCCCAATGGCAAAAGGTGATGAGAATACAGAAGAGCTGTCCTTCACCCACTTGCAAATAGAGTCTCCAAGATCAGAGCCACAGGCTTTTTAAATGGATATTTGTTATTTTTTCATCTTCTGACATGGGCACTATCTCTTTCTGGATTTGGAGACATTTAGGAATGCAAGGGAGTCACTAAACATAATTTGTTTAAAAGTCTGGATGAGATAACAGGATTTAATCTTAAAAGGGGACCTTTGAGACTAACTATGGTAGTATATGTTGATAGGCTAATTGGTCTGGAATCAGAAAGACCTGAATTCAAAATTTTCCCTGAATGCTTACTATCTATGTGATCCTGGGCAAATCACTTAATCTCAATTTATTTCACTTTCCTCATCTATTCAATGGGGGGGATAACACCTAGTACCAACTTCCCAACCTTTTCATTAGGATCACATGAGATATTTTAAGATGCCTGGCATATAGCAGATACTTCATAAATGTTAGTTTCCTTACTTTTTGCCCCTTCCTAAGAAAAGCAATTGGTAAAGTGCTAGGGAATTGGAATTGTTTTAAGCAGGAAGTAGACCTTTAGTTCTCACTAATGCAGGATGAAGTAAAATTGCTTTAGGACATGGTTAATTATAGGGGTCCAGGATAGTCCCTTGGATACATAAAGTTATGGCACAAAGATCAAAACTTAGAAAGATGTTTCTATCCCTAGGGTACTGCCCTGACTAAGGTCAAGAAATAACCTGCTTCCCCAGTACATCAAAAGAACACAATTACGTTCACTGTAGGGATTCTGCTCTTTCCCCTAAACTGACCACTGCTGAACATCCAATACTTGGATGAAAAGAACTTTCCTCCATCAAAGGAAGAGCGTCTCCATGTTTGAATGGGGGTCATTATATTATATGTGTCTGCTAAATGCTTCTGATTGTTCTTATACAACCCCCACAGAGACATCCAGGGAAAAGGACAGGACTAGAATAAATGACCAAGGGACATTGAGCAAGTTACCTGATAGACAAAGACCATCTTGAATTATAGAACCAATAGTGCTCTGTCCTATATGAACCCAGGTTCTTCTACTTGAAGTAGAAGAGTACAAATATAATTAGAGCCTACATTCATCCAAACTTTTGTTTGTTTATAAAGGATAACCACAGAAACTTTTTTCAATTCATTGGGTATTTATTAGGTTCCTACTCTGTGCCAGAGACTAGCAATATGAAGACTGACTTCAAGAAACTTACATTCTACTGGAGGCAAAAAGAATGCAACATATTCTCAATTATAATATATAATTAATATATTAATGAAATATGATTAATATAATTAATTATTAATAATCTTAATAAATGATTAAATGACATATTTAATATGTAATTAAAATATAATTAAACATAATTATATTTTATAATTATATACTATTACATACATATGATTATATATGTATTATTATATAATCATATATTAAATTGTATATGAAATAAATATGAAGCATTTTAGGGATGCCACAAGATAAACAAATATATATTATATGTGAAATAAATATGAAGCAATTGGGGAGTGCAACATGTACTAGGATAAGCAAATAAAAATTGTATATGAAATAATTATGAAGCAATTGGGTTAGTAAGAAATGTCACTAATTGTGTGAATCAGGAAAAAAAAAAAAAAGGTTTTGTATAGAAAGTACAGAGCTGACTCTTGAAGCTATGTAGAGATTCCAGAAGACAGAGGTAAGAAGGGAATGCATTCCACACTTGGGGGACAGCCTATTCAGAGGTCCAGAAATAGGAAAAGGAATATTGTACCTAGGAAACAGCAAGTCAGGTAGTTTGGTGAAAACTCCATGTGGAAGAAGTAATAGGGGATCATTCTGGGAAAATTGGTTACAGCCAGGTGTTGAAGAAAGGCATTTCAATGCTGAGAAATAAAAAGAGAGTTTTATTTTATCCTTATTGGCAACTGGGAGCCACTGAAACTTCTTGTACTATGGGATGACATGATCAGACTTTACAAAGTAAATAGCTTAAGGATCATTACCCCCATTTCACAAATGAGGGAACAATGGAAGAGAGAAAGGAAGCAGCTTCTCCAAGGTCACACAACTAGCAAGTAGCTGAGCAGGAAGAAAAACCCAGCTCTCCAGAGTACAAGTCCAAAGCTGTATTTTTTTTTCCTAATACAAAGTACTATATTTTTATTTCAAACTGAAATATCTCAGCATCTGTGGCCATAATTTATCTGTAGGTTTATTAAACACAATCTCCTCAGTGACTTCCTCTTCAAATTAGAATAAGAATGCATAGTTAGATAATCCTTGATAGATAGAAATTCAATTCACTGGGCATTTATTAGGCACCTACTATGTAGCAGGTGCTTTGCTAAGGGCTAGGAATATAAAGACATAAATAAAATATCCACTCAAGGGTCACTTTCTCCCAGGAAGATGGAAAAACACAAATAAATATTAGTGGGGGGGAAATTGAGGACAGAGAATATTAATAGATGAAAGACAGGGTGGGTGGAGGGCAGATTAGGAAAAGGTTCACGATAGAGTTGGTATTGTATTGGATGTAGAAGGAAGACAAGATTTCTGAGGAGCGGAGTTGATAAGTATTAAAAGCTATTCTCTATGCCTGGGGAACTGCCTAGACAAAGATATAGAGGTGGGAGATGGAGTTTGGAGCTCGGGGGAACATTTACGTTATCCCATTAGCCCTTCAAACAATCCTGAGAGAAGCAGTCTTAAGATTTCAACAGAATAAAAAAAAATGTCAAGGAATAAAGTGAAGTGTCAAAAGATTACAGATAATTTAATTGGAAACACTTTTATTAGGTGCCTGCTGTATGCAGTTGAGGACTGAGAAATATATCAAGTTTAAATAAGACAGGGTGGAGCCTTAGTTCAGTAAGTTAGTTATATAGATAACTATAATATACAATACTACAAATAGGTTTTTGAGGGGTATAAAATTGCTTTGTGTTCACTGGGCAATCACTAATGAAAATGACATTTGAATCCAGCTCTCAAAGATTGTCACGAATGCAGAATAAATTTTTCTAGACCTAGGGAAGGATGTGAAGAAAGATAAAGTGGAATAAAAGTACAGAGTATGTAAGAGGAACAAACAAACCATTTCAGCAGTGTAGAGCGTGTAAAGGGAGAAGTATGAAACAAATCTGGAAAGTATAATGTCTTGAGATGTTGTTGGGAAAAGAGTCCAAACTTTAATTGAAGGACAGATTTTTTTTTTTTTCTTGTGAATTCCCTGTTCAAATATCCATGTCAATATTTCAATGAATTTGTGAGCTCATCGCTAGAAGTTCTCCCTCCCACTGAGTAGACCAGATGCCATCCTTGTCAATTCTCCCTTTGTGACTCTGGAACATGTCCTCCCATAAATCCTCTGGGTTGGCTGTGGGGGTGGAGGGACCCAACGTGATGTTGACTACTTTCTAAGTCTTTTAACATGATATGGCTATCAGTTCATTACTTAGACTGTCCATCTGTTATCCGTCACTGTAACCAGCACACGTCCTTGTTCTGGATATCTTTTACACCATTCCTTGAACATAAATCTCCATTGGTAATACACTATAACCTACTTATGACCTCCATGAATGAAGGATAAATGAAAAAGCATTTATTAAGCCCTTTCTGTGTTCCAGGTATTTAATCTATTAAGTCCTCGAGGTAAAAATGCTACAAAACAAAAACCAAATCCCTCTTAATCGAGTCATTTTTTTAGTTGATCTTCTGCAACCATAATCTCACTACCAGAAGGATACCAGTATAGATGAGACAGAGTTTTGTTTCAGAAATCAGCTTAGGGTCGTTAAAAGCACTTTTGATTGTCCAAAAATAATCCAGCTTGAGAGCATATTCAGAGTAAAGTTTTCTAGACCTAGGGAAGTATGTGAAGAAAGATAAAGTAGGATAAAAGTACAGGGTATGTAAGAGGAACAAACAAACCATTTCAGCAGTATAGAGCTGGCCTTGTAGTCCAGCAAACTCGAATTTGAAATCGGTCTCAGATACTAGGATAAGTTACCTACCCAATGTCATCCTGATTTCAGAAGTAACTAGGTGGCACAATGGATGGAGGGCTATAAGCACATCTGGCCTCAGATACTCACTGGGCAAGTCACTGGACAAGGCTTAATTTCCTCAGTTATAAAAGGGGATAAAAAATAGCACCTGCCTGTGTTGGCTCTGAGATTCAAAATTAGTTATCTATAAAGTAATCTTAAAACCTTTTATCAGGGTTCAGAAATTTGTGGTCCACAACACTTGACAGAGATTGTCTTATTTGGGGACAGACCACACAACCCAGGGAGATATGTGTTGCTATTATCACCATTTTCCTGATAGGAACACTAAGCCAGACATGTTAAGTGACATTAGCAAACATCTGAAGCCAGATTTGAAATCAGATCCAGTTTCAACACTCTACTCCTTGGACTGCCTATCTGCCAGGCACTTTGCTAAGCACTAGGGATATTAAAAAGAGAGAACTTTCTACATATATAACACGGAATATCAAGTCTCTTCCTTCCTCCCCCAGCTGCTTTCCTCTCTAAAGGCTTGAATAGGAGCCCTGGCATATGGAAATAAGAATGTCAAAGGCACCACAAAATTAAAGGACAGGGCTGAGAACCCAGAACCAAATTGAGGGGCGTGCTATAAGAGGGTCCCCCTGGGCTTGGCCTTCTGCCTTCATATCTTCCTGCAGGATCTACAGATGGATGTGTATGGCAGCGAGGACAGAGAAAGAAAATAGGAATCTTTGAGAAGTTAGAAAAAAAAAAGGAGGGGAGGAAATATACATAAAGTAAATGGGTTTGGGTTTGGAAATGCCCCAATTTGTGCATCTGGAAGAAATAACCCAAACTTCTAAATGAATGGCAGAACTCTGAGAAGTGGGGAAAAGGAGGGACCTGCCCTGAGATGGGGCAGTAGATATGAGATTATCATGAAATGTTAGAACTATGGGGAACTTAGGACACAAAATGTTGGAACATAAAATATTAGGGCTAGAAGGAGCCTTGGAAAAACCATAGGACATTGAATTTGAGGATCAAAAAGGAGGCTAAAGTTGAAAATGACTTCAGATTTCAGCTAATCCAAGGAAACTGCAAAACTAGTCTTTGCTTGTTTTTCTTTTTTAAAAAACATTATTCAGTATTTTATTTCCCCCAATTACACATAAAAACCATTTTTAACATTTGTTTTTAAAACTTTGAGTTCCAAATCTTTTCCCTTCTTTCCTCCCCATTTACCCAATTTGAGAAGACATCTGCTTGTTTTTCTGTTGAGAGAACTGAGGTCTAGAGAAGCAAGTGTCTTGTCCAGTGTTGCACAGCTATGTGGCAGAGCTGGGATAAAATTCAGAGGTCAAGCCCACTTCCCAGGCCAATGCTTTCTCCACTATAGCAGGCTTCTAGGATGCCTAATTGGCCTCTTTTCCTGATTGCTGCTGCCAGTAGCAATGTTCTCCTTGGGTCTTACGATGCATTTTGTGATTCCATAATTCCCTCTCCATCTATGTACTTGTCTACTCTTTTCTAGAATATAAGTTCTCCAATAGAACACAGTCTGTATCTTATCTATGTATTATATCTCCTCCAAGGCCTCATGGGAGGCCTGCACATGGGAGAATAGGAATTAAGCACTGGACCTGTGATGTTATAGAAAGAAGGAGCTTCCAGATGGCAAAACTCCCTCCACCAATGCAAAGCTGCACTTTTGTGCTATTTAGAATGTTATTTAGCCTTAGAATGCTGAGAAGTTAAGTAATGGACCCAGGGTCACACAGTCAGTGTGTCAGAAATGAGAACTGAACCCCAATCTTCTTGTCTTTGAACTCAGCATTTCATCTACTCTCCTAGCCTACCTGCACACAGTAGTCATTTTAAAATGTGCATGATATCTATTTCAATTGGGTTATTAAGAACTTACTATGCGCAAGGTTCTCTGCTGGAGTACTGAGGGTGAAAAAAAAAAAAAAACAACAACAAAACTGGATCGTAAGGAATGCTCAGCACCCAAATCTGTAGGACTCAAAATTGGATATTGTAAAGGTGACTAACAGGATTCAGACCTAGGGCTCTGGGAGCCTGAGGTCTGAGAAATCTTCGAGAAAGACGTTACTCAGTACAAATAAGAATGACATGGTCTGGGAAATTTAGTCTGAGTCTCAGGAAATCCTTTCTGACAGGGAGATCCATCCATTCTGCTGGGAATGTGTCCCTCTGAGAAACCAATTACAAAAGCCCCAGGCTCAGAGTCAAACAGTCAACACTTGCAATGGAATGGAAAGTTGGCAGCAGGAAGGGAGAGAAGGAAACAGTCCAGAAGGGCTATGTCTATGGGTGTGGCGCAGATTCTCTTCGCTTCCCTGCTCCCATCCCGACCCTCCCAGCATCTGACAGGTGGCCTTGGGGGATGGGAAGCCTGCCAAGGGCTGCCACCTTATGACGTCATATCAGGCAGGTGCCCACAGTCCTATTAAGGAGGTTGGGCTGGGGGTGGGGGTAGGAGAGGGAGAGACTGGGGGAGACCCTGGGTCAAGGCCAGGAAATGGCTCACTCAGGCAGAAAGAGCCCTCACCATGTTGCTGGGTAACCAGACTGCCTCCCCGGGCAGAGGAACGTTCCACTAAATGCCCCCAGACCTCTTCTAATTTCCACTCTAGTCATCTCTCCAGACTCCTGGTTTCAAACAGGTCACAGAAGGCTTTTCTTGAAGGAGACTGGTAGAGTGGAAAAAGCTCCATATTTGGAGTCGCAAGACTTGGAATTCAATCCCACTTATGCTATATACTCCCTGTGTAGATGCTTCACACCAATGGGTCTCCTTCATCTGTAAAATGAAGTGGTTCTTAATATTTCAAAGACAAATCTTACTTTGAAAGATGAATGATCTCTATTCAATGCAATGACCAAGCATGATCCCAGAGAACTGATTTCAATCTATGGAAGTTACCTCCTGCCACAGAGGTGATGGATTTCAGATGCAGAAAAAAGACATTTTTTTGGACATGGCTATTATGGAAAGCTGTTTTGCTTCCTTTTGCATATTTGTTGCAAGAATTTTTTTTCTTTTAAATGTGGATAGAAAAAAGAGAAAATAAATGCTGGCTAGTTGAAAATAAAATGAAATATGAAAATAAAATGAAATTGAAAAATTGAAAAATAAAATTAAAAATCATAATAAGAGGAATGTATTAAATGACCTTTAAAGTCTCCTCTAGCTATAAACCTATGACCCTCAGCCCTTTCGGGTCTCTTCATGAGTTCTGACACCTTGTGAAATCTGTAAGTAATAAACTTGAGGTCAAAGGATAGTAGCCATAAAGAGTAGCTTGCCTTATTCTCTGGTCAAACTAAATCCAGAGTATCATGTTCAGTTAAGGATATATTTTAAAGGGATCTGGATAAACTTGAGAGTGTCCATAACATAGTATCCAGAATGGCGAGGAGCCTTCAGGCTATGCCATATGAGCATTTGGTGGAAGGATCCAAGAATACATAGCCTGTAGAAATTTAATGTTGCTTTGTTTGGAGGGAATGAGGGGAGACACTCATCATAGTTGTCTTCATACATTAGGGTTGTTATTTTTGTCCTTAAAGGATATAAATAGGAACAATGTTTGAGAAGTTGAAAGAGAGTACATTTTAGTTCTACTTAAGGAAAACATCTTTGTAATTACAATTGTACAAAACTAGAATGGATTTCCTTTGGAAGTAATGTTATTTCTTACTAAAAATCTTCAAATATGTATAGAAGAATCGAACATGTTTAACATATATTGGATTATTTGCTGCCTAGGGGAATAGGTGGGGGAGAAAGGAGGATAAAAATTTGGGGAACACAAGATTTTGCGAGGGTGACTACTGAAAAGTTTTTTTACAAATATTTTGAAAATTAAAAAAAAACTTATTAAAAGATCTTCAAATAAAGGTTGGAGAGTCATTTGTTCAGTATTATAGCAGAGATTCCTGTTTATTTATGGTCTAGGAGCATCTTTGGAGATCCTTCTCAGTGCTGGGGCTTTGAGACTTCTTAGCTGAGTGAACTTGAGCATCATGAATATAAATTGGAGAAAATCTTTTACTACCTACTTATACAAATTCATAAAATATCAGGAGGAGAGTTCTTCACAAACCATCATCAGTCACTATATCTGCTACAAATTCAACTTTGTGAAATATATAGCTCAAATTTGCTTTTATTTTTAAAAATTGTCACTTTGTTTTTATATCACTGACTATATCTCCTTACTACTACTAGTATTTGTAACAAAGAATAGAAAAGGAAAAGAAAATTCAGCATGATTAATTAATGTCTCAAAAAGTCTAGCATTAAATGCAGTGTTCTATACCCACCATTCCCTATAACTGCAAGAATGAGAGGGAAGGCACATTTTAAAAATTCTTCTTTAGAGACATGCTTGGTCATTATTGTTTATACAATATTCAGTTTCTTTGTGGTTTATATTGTTGTTCTCTTTGTTTATGTTGCTTTACTGGTTCTTCTTACTTCATCCTATATCAGTTCATATTAATCTCAGCTTCTCCAAATTCTTCATATTCATTGGTCCACAAATAGTATTCCATTCCATTTATGTAACACAGTTTATTCAGCTTTTCTCTGGTTGATGAGTATCTACTTTCTTGGTTTTTTACGATCACAAAAAATAGTGCTATAACTGTGCTGATATCTTTTGGATCTTTCTGTCTTTGACCTTCATGGACTATATGCTTAGCAGTGACATCTTTAAGTCAAATTTTATGGGCATTTTATCCATTTTTAGTGTGTGATATAATTGCAAAATGCTCTCCAAAATAGTTGGACCAGCCCATGGTTCTGTCAACAGCTGGAGTTTCTTTTTGACCTTTCCATATCTCTCTCTATGGACAAATGCATATCAATCTGTTTGTGTCATACTATATAAGTAACATGAAGTCAGGAATTAAATTATCATATAAACTTTATATCTCTGTCAGTTCCTAACGTAGAGCTTTGTACACAGCAGGTGCCTGAACAAATCAGTAATTGAATGCAGAAAAAAAAAATATATGCAGGTCATTCTTAGGAAAATAGCTGCTACCTAGTTTCCTTTATTTGGACAGTAAATAAATGATTTTCATTCTAACTAAGTGAGAGTCACATCACCTTGGAAGGATAAGATACTACCAGAATAAGCAGAGTTCACATTTATACAGAACTTAGAATTAAATGTTACTTAATCTACTCTTGTGAAGTGGAAAGAACTCTGAAATTAGATAAGGAGGATCTGAATTCTGGCTCTTTTCTACCTATGTGACCCTTAGCCAAAAATATTTCTCTGGACCTCACTTCTTTCATGTGTAAAATCAGAGGTTTGGATCAGATGACCTTTAAATTCTCTTCTAGCTCTAGACTAGATCTATATTCCTTTGCTCTTAAGACATCTTGGGGAACCACTAGGTAGAGCACCTGGAGTCGGGAGGACCTGAGTTCAAATCCAGTATCAAACATTTAAGAGCTGTATGACTCTGTGCAAGTCATTTAACTTTGATAATCTTCTCCCACAAAAAAGACTCCTTGTGAGGATGTCTAGGCTAATAGTATAATAACCTTAATGGCTCCAAGAAATAGAAAATATTGTCCAAGGTCAAATAACTAGCAATGGATGGTACTAATATAAATCTAAATTTCCTCATTCTTTGTGCAGAGCTCTTAACTAGAGAGTATGATTACTGAAAAACTATCAGTTTGATTTTTCTTAAGCAGAGTTTTGACCATGTCTCACACACACGTACTCCTCCTCATCCACCTATTTAGTCAAGTCTAATTTTTCCCCTTTACATCCAGGATCAAGTATAAAAGCTTCGGTTTGGCTTTGAAAGCCTTTCATATCTAGGCCCTTTCCTTCTTACACCTTACCCATGTTCTTTACCATCTTATGACACTTGCCAACTTGTTCCTTGAATAAAAAACTCCATCCTTCTAATCTGGACGTTTTCAATGCCTGTTCCCTATGCCTGGAACTCTTCTGCTTCCTCATCTCTACCTTTCAGCTTCTTTTCAAGTCTCAGTTATCTTCCATAAGAAGTCTTTCCCAGTCCTTAACCTTAGTGCATTCTTCCTGAGATTATCTCCAATTTATCACATACATACATATGTATGCCTACATATATAATTTATAAGTTTATATCTATCTTGTTTTGTACATGGTTCTTTGTTTAATGTCTGTGAGCTCTTTGAGAACAAGAAATATTTTTTACCCTTTCTTTGTAAACCTAGCTTTTAGCACACTGACTGACATATAATAGGCATTTAATAAATGCTTGGTGACTTGTCAATGATATCTGAAAGATTATAATAAATGGAAGATTATAACAAACTATAGGATTAGAGAAGAGAAAATGTTCAATTTCCTTTAAAAAAAAAAAAAAGGGAAGACAATTAGGTCTACAAACTATAGGTCAATGAGCTTGACTTGAATTCCTGACAAAATTCTGAAACATAATAGTGAAAAGATAGTTAGTAAACATCAAGAAAAAGAAGGAGGTATCTTAGAGAGCTAGCACAGCTTTAGAAATAACACAGTCCAGGGTTGCCTTCTTGCTTTTTTTGACAGGGTTGGCAAGTTGTTAGATCAGGGGAATTTGTTGATTCTATATTGACCTAGATTTTAGTAAAGTTTTTAACACAATCTCTTGCTGCTCTTCTGGAAAAGGTTAAAAGATATGGACTGGAAGCTAATTTAATTAGATAGATTTGGGACGGGTTAAATACATGGGCTCAAAGAATTATTAATAGTGTGATGTCCTATTAGAAGGAGATCACCAGTAGAGTGCCTAGGGACCTGTACTTGATTCAGTCTTCTTTAATATAGATGACCCACTTATCAAATTTGTGGGTGACACAAAGCTGAAAGGAATGGCTAACACATTTAGATGGCAGAGTCAGGATCCAAATAGATCTTGACAGGCTATAAGAGAGGTGACAAAATCACAGCCCACGCAGGGCAAGTGGCTGAAAAATTCCCAGAGTGTGATTGAACCAGATAAAAATGTAATTGGAAAATGTTTTTAAGTAAATAAAAATATAAAACAACATAGATGATGTTAACCTGTGATTTTCTAAGTCACTATCAAGCCCATAGGGATCCATTTCTATTAGACTTGACATCCCTGGTAGAACACCAAAATAAATCTCTTATGATGAAATTTAATTGGGATAAATATAAAACCATACTCTTGCATTCATAAAGTTGATTTCACAAGTAGTATATGATGGATTAGATTGTTTGATACAAACTTATCTGAAAAAGATCTGGAACTCCTAATGGACTGCTGGCCCGGTAAGGAACAGTGATATTCTAAACAAGCTAATGTCATCTTGAGTTTTGTTCAGAGAGCCACAGCTTCTAGGAATAAGCTTGGATCACAAATGAAACATTGTGTTGTGGGTGTGAAAGTTTGATTGATATTTCAGAGACTATCCAGAGGAGGGCAGCCAGAATGGTAAAAAGCCTTAAATCCATGTTATATTATAACAACAAAAATGGTGATGATGTTGTTTGGTCATTTCAGTCGTGTTCGATTCTTCATGACTTCATTTGTACTTCTCTTGGCAGAAATACAAGAGTACTTGTCATTTCCTTCTCCAGCTCATTTTATAGATGAGGAACTGAGGCAAGCAGGATTAATTGACTTGCCTAGGATCATATAGCCCATAAGTGTCTAAGACTGGATTTGAACTCAGGAGGATGGGTCTTTCTTATTCCAAGCCTAATGTTCTCTCCACTGTACCATCTAGCTGCCTAATAATAGCAGTTATATAACACTTTATGTTATGCAAAATACCACACATATTATCTCAATATTACTTTTACATATTGCTTCATAAACAATACTAGAATAAGGTGTTATGAAAATACCCATTTTACAGATGTAGAAGCCGAAGCAAAGAGAAGTTAGCAGATTTGTACTCATTAAATGTTTCAGACCACATCTGAATTCAGGTCTTCCTGATTCCAGGTCTAGCTCTCATTTTTCAGGCCAGTTGACTGTCTTCTATGATTGTTTATAAAATTTAATTGAAAGAACTGGAGAAGGGAAAATGTTTAGTCTGGAGAGGAAAAAATCCAGCAGAAGCATAATAATTTCCTCCAAGTATCTGAAAGACTACCTCATGGAACAGAGATAAAGTTAATTGACTTGACTCCACAGGACAGTGGTTGTGAGGGGAAAGTGGAAAGAAGATTGGAAATGGGCAACATACAAGCTTGACATAAGGAGTAACTTCTCAACATTAAAGATCTCTAAAAGGGAAATGGGCTGCCTCAATGGGTGGTGAGTTCCCCCTCATTAAAGATTTTCATGCAGGGAATGGATGGCCATTTGTTAGATATATTGTGGTGGGGCCACGAGAGAAGGTCAATCTTCCTTGTCTTTTAACCAAGTATCCAACATGAACATCTCAAATGCTTTGAAAATCAACAGGTATACGATCCCAAAAGAAAAGTAGACTATTGGTGATTAATAATTTTCTGGAGAGGTAGAAGTCAAAGCAAAAGATATTTAGAAACAACTTTTCTATTTTTATGGGGTTCTGTTGACTTTGTACTTACCATCTGGGGAGTGAAGACACATTATTGGAAGATCTATACTACCTGTGTGATGTGGAGCAATTCAACTGATCTTTCTGAGAACCTGTTTCCCATTTTATAAAATAAGGGGGTAACTGAAATGATGTCTAAGATCACTTGCTGTTCTAAAACTCCTATGATTATCATGACTCAGTAGTGCTTGCCCAAATGAATGGCTGAATGCCTAAACTAGATGGCCCATAATTGCAATGCATTCTCTGAGTTCTCTTTGATAAAGACTAGGGAGTATTTTTTTCCATTTTTGACCCAATATAGGATGTGTAGTGCAGCAGGAAGAGGCAGCGCTTTTGCTGAGATGTGCTCTTTATTTTTCCCCTCTCTATACCTCAGTTTCTTTTTGTGTAAAATAAGAGGATTTGAAATAATTTCTAAGGACCCTACAGACTCTAAATGCATAATCTTGTGATCATTACTGGATCCCATTCTTGCTTCTGTCATTATTATTTGGGTACTTGTACCCATATAAAATTCAAGATTCCTAAGAGAAGGGTCTGTTTTGTTTCCATATATCTCCAGAGCTTTATTTGTAAAATACACTCAATAAATGTTTATTGGATTAAATTTTATTTATTCTTCCCTCTCAATATAACATATATTTTTCTTATTGATTTCTTATTTGGAGAATAACTGTTGTTTACACCAGAAGCAGTTGATGTTACAGTACATAGAGAGCTGTGTGTGGAATCATGGGTTCAAATGTGGCCTCATACACATATTAGTTGTGATCCAAGGAATGTCATTTAATTTCTGTTTGCCTTAGTTTCCTCACTACAAAATGGAGGTAATATAATAGCATCTATATACAAGAGTCATTGTAATGATCAAAGGGGATAATATTTGTAAAGCACTTTGCGCAGTGTCTGACAGATAGTATTATATATAATTATTGCCTTCCTAATTAGTATTAAAGCTGTTTTTCTGGTGCCTTTTTACAGAACCTGGATACTCGAGGTACAGAAATATAGGAAGTCTACCTAATAAGGTGGGGAATATCCATGATCTCTGCTGGTTGATGTAGTCTCCATAGTGGTGAGATAGTGAGTCCCTCTATTAGAGATAGGAAATCAAGAGTCCCTGTTCTCAGGGAAATCTCATTCTACTTGGGGGAGATGTGCATTTAGGAGAGCTCAACTCCACGGCAGATGGAAAAGCCAGGAAGATCTTTAAGTCTAGCATGCAAAGCATCTTGGCAGGTAGTGAGTCCCCTGTGGACTTTAAGGAGCATTGACAGGATAGGGTCAAGAGGTAGAGGGTCAGAGAGGAGTGAGACTCTGAATTATTCTGTTACTGGGTTACAGAGGTGGAGATTTCAGAGTGTGAGAGGGGATAACCAGTACCTAGTGAAAACTGATCATGAAAACTTAGGAAAGAAGAAAAGAATACTTCAAAGATTCCTTCTAGCTCTAAGTTTATAATCTAATGAAACAGTTTTTAATTATCATGTATTTATTATATAATACTACATATTTGCTTATGTCTAATATTCCCCCTTACTAAAGATAATTCTCATCAGAGTTGGGTCCATATTTGATCATCATAATCTCAATAATTTTAATCATCATAACTTAATATCTAATCATAGTCTTAATCATTATAACTTAATAACAGAGCTATCCCAAAGTGTAATGAGCTCACACAGGAAACCATAGTCTTTTCCTTCTTGAAAGCTCTCCAGTAATATTTCGATGATAGCAAGTTAGAGACATTATAGTGAGGATTCCTTTCATGCAGTGGTGTGCTGGTAAAATTTAACAACTGGTTTTCTGGGAAAAAAAATATAAGCAAACCTATAAGAATATACGTTAAAATGTAAAACTACATTCTTAACGTTTTCTTCGTCACTTTCTTAAATCACAATAATCAACAAAATTATCAACTCTAACTTGCAGTATTTGCTGATTTCCAAGACGTAAATGCTCTTACTAAAATTTAATAATTGGCTTTTGCCAGTATCTCCTGCTTTCATGTTGAATTACATGGGACAGTCACATCTTCCAACTCTCTTCTTTTTCTCCATCTCCAGCAAGTCCTAGGATAACACGGTGGGATAGTGGACTCTCCTGGCATTGCAAGACTTATCTTCCTAATACACGCTGTGGCATCTTAGGCACAAGTACATGAAAGTCACAGCTGGAAATTATTAAACACCCCCACACACATCGTGTGTCATGTGCCAGGGACGGGCCATCCCAGCTGCAGTTTAGGTTCGCAGAGTCTCCCAAGCTGCCTTTCTCATGCTTGGGGTTTGATAAAACCCCAAATGCGTCTCATGCCCTCTGGGCAATTTTTATGTTCCTTTCGTTTGTAAAAAACCATGTGAAATCGATGGGAAATCTAACCCATATGAGCTTGACGCATCTGTGCTTAAATCATCTAAATACTGCTTTTTCAGGTTCTATCCAGAGCCGCTGGAGGATTTTTAATACATTAAAAAAAAAAAAAAAAAAAAAAAAAAAAAAAAAAAAACTCTTTCCTCTTCTAAAATCAGGAAGTCACGTTTTGCCAGCAGTGAACAAACTCTATAGTCCCTTGGGGCACTAGTTCAGGGTTCCTTGGTTTAGAATTTGGAATGAGCTTTTGTCTCAGAAATATAAACCCATCACAAGAGTATAGATTTAGAATTTTTAGATAGGGCCTTAGAAACCATTTCCAAATGCCTCATTTTACAAAGGAGGAAACTGAGACCAGAATAGGGAAATTAACTGTTCAGGTCACATGAATAGTATATCTCATCCTTTTTAATTACTAATATTTTGATTTTGGTGACAGCAAAAATTTAGAGCAATCACCCCTACCACATAGTTTTGTTAGGGGTTCTCAGTTTCATTAACTATTTAAAATTACATAAGTTTCCTGGTAGAGAGAGAGAATAGTAGATAAATTTGGGATTAGAAAAATGGCTCCATCAAAGGCAAAAAAAACCCTCCATTTCCTCATTGTATTCTTGTTCAGAACACTAAGTTGGAAAAGATGGACAGGATTGCTAAGATGTAAGATGACAGATTCATCATCCCCAAAGATCATAACACAATGGGATTGTGGAGCAAATTTAACAAGGTAAATTTTAATTGAGTGGCAAAAAAAATATATACTGCATTTGGATTTTAAAATTCAACTGGACAAACACAGGATGCAAACTTGGGAGCAAGAGTAGGGAAAAGAAAAGAATGGCCAAGCAATTATTATTGTGAAAAGAGGAGTTTAGTTACAAACATATTCTGTATCATTAGAATGACAGGATATCCCCCCCCAAAAAAAAAAGTTAATTGTAGTACTGGCTCCATCAAGTCATAGCATTCAAACAAAGGAGATGAAAGTCTTGCTCAGCTCTGCCTTACACAGACCACTCCTGTTCAATTCTAAAACTACATTTGAGGAAGAATATTGATAAACCCGAGTTGGTTCAGAAGAGGACAACAAGAGTGATAAGAAATTTTCTGGGTACCACATTCTAAGGAGTGTCCACAGGACAGCAATCAGAATGGTGATGAGTCTCATGACACATGAGAAATTAGAATTGTAGAAGGAACTGGGAACTGACAAAGAAAGGATTTAGGGAGGACATGCTAGCCCCCCTCCCCCTCGAGTTTATGAAATATCCTTATATGTTAGAGAGAAAATATTTTCTCTGCTTAACCCATGAAGACAGAATTAGAAGCAATGGGTAGAAGTTACAAGAGACAGAAATTTACACTTAATACGAGGAAAAACATTCTAGCAATTAGAATTTTCAAAAAATGAAATAGAGCAGTGTATTAGAAATCTTTAGGCAAAGGTTAGATGACCTGCAAATTGAACATTCTGTAAACTGAATTGTTTTCAGGATTATGTTGAGGTAAATGCACACTAAAATCTTTTCCAATGCCAGTGTTTCGTAATTCTGTGCTTTGAAGTAGGACAGCTATGTCCAAGTCATTCTATAGAGGCTGGGATTGAAAAAGATCAGGAGGTGAACAAAAAGTGAAAATGTATTCCCCTCTCTTAAGGTTTGGTATCTCTGCCTTGATCAAGCTATTTGAATACCTACCATGTGTAAGGTGTGGCAGGGATGACCCTTGTCTTTGAGCACACAATCTAGGTCTAGTTGGACAAGGAACAAATATGCTGTTGCAAAATCATTTCAGGAGATGAAGATGAGTCTTCCTTATTCTAAGCTCAGTACTGTATGTGCTAAACCATCTGCTGCCCTTAGTCATAAATACATGGAATCAGGAATGACAAAACTAGAGGGAACTTTACAGTACACAATATCAGCATTACAATGACTTTAGAATATAGATTGTCAGAAATGAAAGAAACACTGAAGCTAGAGTAGACCATAGAAAACATTTCAAAGGGGGCACATCTTTCCATTGTAATTCATTTAAACATTTGTCAAAGTGTACAATGGGCAGAATACCTATTAAATTATGCATGGCTCAGTGATGGTTTCATGTCATTACAGTGAGTACTTGATGTTATTCATCAATAGCATTACTGCAAATTCCAGGACCAGCACTCTACCATTCTGCAAAAAAAGAAAAAGATAAACATTATATACACAAAGCGTCAGGTAGATGATTCAGTGGAAAGAGCGTCAACTCTGGGAGCAAGAAGACCGACTGCAAATCCAGCCTCAGACACTTACAAGCTGTGTGACCTTGGGCAAGTCATTTAACCCCTTTGCCTTAGTTTCCTCATCTGTAAAATGAGCTGGAGAAGAAAATGGCAAACCCAGTGTATTAGTCGAGAAAACCCCAATGAAATCACAGAGAATCACAATGATAACAACACATGTATAAAGATACTGGAAGGTGCTAGGTGAGGGAACAGAAGGGGATACCATCATAGATTATTAGAGTTGGAAGGCATATTTGAAGGGAAAAGAAGAGAATAAGCATTTACTAAGTATTCACTTTATTCCAGGTACTAAGCTCTGTACTTTACAGATATTATCTCATTTGATCCTAGATTCAATCTCTCTCTTCCTCATTTTGCACATGAGGAAACTGAGGCACAATGAGGGGAAATTACAGCAATAACTAGACTCAATCCCTCCATTTCTTAACTCTTTTACTTTGTCACAAATAGAAGATAACTTAGAAATTATCTAGTCCATGTCCTGGGTTTTATAAAGAGGGAAACTGAGCCCCAGAAAAAGACAGTAATGTTTTTCCCTGTAGTCCCCAATCAATTAAATGACAGGGAGGGCCAGGTTAGAATTCAAGCCTCCTGTCTCCGGGTCAAAACTATTTCTACCATTCCATAGCTGTTTCTTCAACAAATTGGCCTTTTTCAAAGTGCCAGTAAATTCATATTTTCTGAATAGTCTGGGTTTTAGGGCAAAAACAAATGTTCTTTCTCCCCCAGCTTTGTATGGAATTCCCCCACGGGAACTTCACCTCCTCTGGCTTTGGATAGATTTCATCACCAAGGGCTTTTTCTATGCCAACTCATCATCTTCGATGATTGCCTTCTTCTTTGTACTCCTCATCTAAGAAAAGGCAAAACAATCTCTGGAAAGCTGAATTCCTAATTAGGCTTGCATTTCCTTGAAAACTTTTAAACTGCCATGCATAAATATGCCACAAGCAAGAAGAAGCTGGATAAATTTGCTCACATGATGAGAATTGTTTATAATCACATTATTTATGGAAAGAGGGGTATTTAATATAAACTGCTAACAGCACATGGACATTTCAATCCAAGTAGATTCTTTTCTTTTCCTTTTTTCCCCCTTTGCTTTCCTTCATGGTTGGCTTTTGTCATTATATTTTAAATACTGATTCTCTTTTTCTTCATTAGAATTAGAGATAGAACTCCATTTAATAGTAGGAATAGGACTGAACCACGAAACTTTGACCTAGTAGAGACTCTGCCATTAGCCACTATGATCTTATATTATCCTGGAGCCAGAAAGGACTTCCTGACATTATCCACTCCAACTCTTGCCACACTTCTCAAAGCATTCAGCTATCACTTGAAACCTCCAATGAAGATCGAATCATTTTCTCTTTCTGTACCTTGGTTCCCTCCTCAGGAAAATTGTTGCATTGGATTAGATATTGCCTAACCTCTCTTCCAGTGCTGACATTCAATGATCTAAGAAACTTTCCAATTCCAACCTTCTATGTTCTGCAATTTTACATTTTGTTCTAAGATCTCCCTTCACTCTAATGTCTATGTTTTGACATTTTACATTTTGAGGCCCTTCTCAGTCTAACAGTCTTTGTTCTGAAGTTCCTCCCATTTCTTTATTTTGTTCAAACATAGTATTCTAAGGACCCATTTAACTGTACCATATTGTATTCTGTATCCCAACATTCTGAATATGTTCTACTTCTAACATTCATCATTCTATGTCCTAAGATTCTTCTCTTTTAGCTTTAACATGGAATATTCCATGTTCAAACATTTTGTTCTAAGGTCCCATCTAGTCTAACTGACTCTGTTCTACATTTTCATAGTCTATGTCTTGAGGTCCCTTTCAAATCTAATATTTTGGTATTCTAATTCTCTATGTATTAAGGTCTCTTCCAATTTCAATCTTCCATGTTCTGTGTTCTCTGAGAATGCAATGCCTTTTCCAACTTCAATAATGTCTGTTCTATGTGTCAACATGTTCTGAGGTCTTTTCCTGTCCTAACTGGCTGCATTATTAAGACCCTTCTACTCCAACATTCTTTGTTCCATGTTTTAATATAAGCAAAAGTCTTTTCTTCTCTGATAGTTTGAGTTTTTAAGTCCTTTCTAATTCTAACATTCATTATTCTAACATTTTATATCCTGATTCCCTTCTTTGGAAGGGATCATGCCATGATTCTGTTCCTAAGACCTTATTAATAATCTTTCCATCCATATACAGCCTTATCAAAGTCCATTAAATTCATTCTTTTCCATTGTTTTTCCTTACAGTAATTGCAGAAACTAACTGCAAGGTTCCTTAAAGATGATCTAGTGCAATCCCCCCATTTTACAGCAGAGCATGAGTGAAATTAAGTACCCAAGGCCACATATTAGAGGGAAAGCTAAAACCCAGGATTTTTTTGCCTCCAAATCCCATGCTCACCCCATTGAACTATGCCCTCCTTTTCTTATTAGTCCCCTATGGTGT
Organism: Sminthopsis crassicaudata; assembly: GCF_048593235.1. Classification (NCBI taxonomy): domain Eukaryota; kingdom Metazoa; phylum Chordata; class Mammalia; order Dasyuromorphia; family Dasyuridae; genus Sminthopsis; species Sminthopsis crassicaudata. Next base: position 507,639,674 of record NC_133619.1, read on the forward strand.
CCCTGAGATTTTTTTTTACTTTTCCCCCTCCCCAGTAGACAGTGGGTCTCCTTACTAAGCAATCTGAATCCAAGGGATGTCTAGAAAATCCGCATGTGTCCCCTTTCTTCTGGAGCTGTGCAGCTGTAAGTTCAACAGGAAAAATAACATGAAATTTTAAAAAAAATCCTGGGTGAAACTTCAGGAAATATTATATGACTTTGAAAACAGCTGTTAAGAGACAGCTTTCTTAATCAACTCTCAGGACAAGGCCTAGACTTCCTGTTGAACTAGCCATATTGTGACTGTTAATTGTCAAAGATCTACCATAAATTTCAGTCTCTGCTCATTCACATTTATGAGTAATTTATAATTAATCTAGCTAGCATACCCCTTTCCAAACCACCATATTGGGGGACTTAGACAGTTTAATGGAAAAGACCCAAAATATAGGAATGCATTCTGATGTTGTAGAAAGAGTATGCTGGATCAGCAAGCTGAAGACTTGAGTTTGAGTGCAGACTCCATGATCTTGATAAGTCACTCAAACCCTCAGATCCTCATTTTCCTCATTTCTAAGATGAAGTTAATAAGATCACTAAGATTGGAATCACTTAACCTGGCTCCAAATTCTGTCTCTGCTACTTATTATGTTTTTAAGTTTCAGTTCCCTCATCTTTGACATGATGAGGGTTGACTCCAGGATTGGAACTCAGTCTACTATATCGCAGTGTCTCTCCAGCTGTTATCACTAATTTTATTATTAATCAATTAATACACATTAATTAAATGTTTATAATGTTCCAGTGACTGAGATAAGTACTGAGGATACTCAAAAGAGACTAAAAGACAATTTCTGCTCACAAGGAGCTTATAATCATTATGATTATCATCATCATTAACATCATTATTACTTACTTTAGAGGGCTCTTGTGAGTAGAGCATTTTATAAATTGTAAAGAATTCTGATCATGTGAAAGATGGATGGGAGATAATATATATGTATGAATATATGTAAATATATGAGTGCTGTTGTTCAGTCATGTCCGACTCTTCATGACCTACAAACCATAGCATGTCAAGTTTTCTTGGCAAACCACAGGAATGATTTGTCATTTCCCTCTCCAGTCAATTAAGGGAAACACAGATTAAATGACTTGCCCAGGATCACATAGTTAGTAAGGTCTGAAGCAAGATTTGAATTCAGATCCTCCTGACTTCAGACTCTTTCTACACTGAGATACCAGGCTGCCTCTATTTTTTCATTTTCAACTCCTGACAGATGACGAGAGTCTCCATGTCTTTATACAAGTCCTCAAAGACTAGAGTACACTTTCTCCTTAACTCCACCTCTTGGAATCTTTAATTTCACTCAAGATCAAATCATCTCTTACATAAGACCTTTCCTTATTCTCTTTGGCTGCTAGAACCCTTCCTCCAACATTGCCTCATGTGTATTTTATATGAATGACATATGTATACATCTATATATATATATATATATACATATATATATGTACACACACACACACTCCTTTAGAGCAAGGACTATTTAATTATTGCCTTTGTAGTTCTAAGACAGAACATACAGTACTAAGTATGTTGTAAGCAACTAATAAATGTTTGGAAATTGATTAATATGTATAGATGTATATTCATATGCATGTTTATATGTCTATATATAATCCAAAGAAATGAGTATATTCATCACAGGCTCTGTGACCTTAAAGAATTCTCACACGGGAGCATAGTTTATGTGTGTATATGTATGTGTGTTTAAACAGCTACTTTTCTCAGGCATTTGAGAGAAGGGGACCTAGTTACGGGTGAAGGAGGGATGCAGTCAGGAGGGAAACATTTTTAAAGCCCCAAAAGGTGGGAGGAGGAAAGTCAAATGAGACTGGATTGAAATATAGTGTGAGCAATTTACTACAGGTTGGTTTCTGGAGAGCATTTCCCAGTATAAGTCATAGAGACAAATAGCTTGAGTCTACTCTGAAAATACCCACTGTCAACTCAAGTTGACTTAGTGGGAGCTGCCTGAATAGCTAAGTTTGGCCCATAGGATTTAACAGATGGGAAAAGACTTACTTATGTTAAGGGAGCATGAGGAGACTGCCATTTAGCCTTTCTTTCCTTATTTTTCCTCCTCCTCCCCCCAAACTTAAGCTGTCAAGGACCCATTATATAGTTGGAGTTTTGTATATTGTTCTTCTAGACCTTGTGAACTATAAGAAATTTTAAAGATCATTTTATGGTTGAAATCTTGTATGTAGTTCTTTTAGCACTTTTGAGTTGGAAGAGGTCTTAGACCATGCAACGTCCAAGGTAGAAGAAACCGTGCTCCAAAGGGTATATGAAAAAAACAAATGTTTAAACTTGAAATGACTTTCATGACTCAGAATATTAGAATTAAAATTTTTTAGAAGGAGAACAGACCTTTAAATGTTGACTATCAGGAATTAACGCAGGGGTGGTTAAAGTGAGCCTTGGGATGGATTTTAAGAGGTTGATGGGGGGAAGGAACCACTTATTTTCACCAAACTAACTGAAATTTAATATTTCTTTCAATTATGAATGTAGGCAATAAATTACATTTATATTAGCAATACCGGTAACATTGTTACCATAAGAAACTACAGATATTTCCATATCTCATTGCAAGTGAAAATCAATTGGATGTTGCTTGTCAAAGATCAACCTGCTATTTAATCTTAATAGAAGTCTCAATGGATAGAGTACTAGACTTGGAATCAATTCAAATCTAACCTCAGACATTTTCTAGTTGTGTGATCTTGGGCAAGACATTTTATTTCTCTCCGATTCATTTTCTTCACATGTAAAATTAGGATAATAATAGCCCCTATTTCCCAGGATTGATCAAATGGAATATTTTTTGTAAAGTACTTCACCAGTCTTGAAGTGCTAGATATATGCTAGATGTAGCTCAGTGGATGGAACACTGGGTTTAGAATCAGGAACTCATCTTCTTGAGTTCAAATCTAGCTTCAGATATTTACAAGTCACTTCATTCGGTTTGCCTCAGTTTCCTCATCTATAAAATGAGCGAAAAGAAGGAAATGGCAAACTCTTCCAGGATGTCTCTGCCCTAAATTGGGCACAAAGAATCAAATGGGACTGAACAGCAACAATACAGGTATCGGAAGTCTTTCATGATTTAAGTTCTCTTTATATTTCATCATAATAGCTAGCTCTATCACATATAGTACTATGCAATAGCTAGAATCATGGCTAGTTATTATTTTATTAATGATTAATGATATTATGATTATTTTGTTCAAATATTGAAAGGATTAATGGTATAAAAAGGAGGGTTAATTAAATTTACTCTCTTGTTCCAAAAGTCAGAGCAGAGAAGCTACTTGGAAATCTAAGCCTTTAGTCTATAGAAGGGAAAACTTAAGGGAGGGGAGGATGGGGGACAGGAATCTCTTTCTTAATGTATTTGAAGGGCTGCATGGAAGAAGAGTTTTAGACTTATACTTGGCCCCAAAGGATAGAATTAGTAGCAATAGCTATAGGAGAATGGAGGATGTGCCAAGAGGCAGATTAAGCTCAGTGTCAGAAATAACTACCCAACATTTAGAGCTTTTGCAAAGTCAGTTGGTATGTTCAGAGACAATAGATTCTCCATCACAAGTAATCTTCGAATATACTGGTTAGTGCAGTTTTGTGTACAGAACAGGATTCCAGTTGGGATATAGGGAAGACTGGAAATCCTCTGAATCCCTTCTAGCTCTGAAATCCTGAGAGCCTGTGACCAGTGAAGAAGTTGCTAATAATTAAGGATGTCCAATAATTCAGAGAACTGCTTTGGTGGCCATGAGCCTCTCTTGGAAACTAACAGAGCTGCTCCAGATGAGCTCTTGTGGGCCATGTTTTAAAGAAAATGTTTGTGCTGAATCCCAATGAAAGTTGGTCTAGTTAATCTCTAATGTTGTTTTAGTCGAGGGTAAAGCAATTTGAGCAGATTTTCATATCTTTCATTCTTACAATCTGAAAAGTCAAGATCCACGTGTGATTCATTTAACTCAATATGTCCAAATCCCATTTTGTCTACTTTATTTTGGTTGTTTGGGTTTTGTTTTGTAAACTTTCCCTCCAAAATATACCTCATTCTACACATCATTTTGGATGAGCCGGAGTAAATAGAAATTCATGCATGACTCCCACTCCTTCCACCCACCTTCACCATGTGCTCTGGTTGAGATGTCTCCCTTTTGGTTCTCTCAGAGGGAGTCCCTGTGGTGTGGTGCATCCGGAAGACTAGGTTTGAGTCCCTGCTGTGACACTCACCAGCTGCATGACCCAGCTGAACAGCTGAGCCTTCGTAGCCCCTAGGTGAATAGGGAATGGTTATCCTTGCACTACAAATTTGACTGCAACAAACATTTATTATGATTGTAGCAGTTTGTTTGTCTTTAAAAATGCAAGGAGAAACCTGAGCTACAACCTGGACAGATGCAAGGTTCAGTTAAGATTTAGTTCCTGCACTAATGGAACTTAACGTTTACAAAAATAACAACTCACATGTAGGTGGCCCTTAAAAAAAACCACATGAATTTTAGCAAAGCACCTAAGATAATAAATATGGCAATTATTACTGTGTTCATTTTACAGATGTGGAACTTGAGACTCAGAGATGTTAAATGGCCTGATATAATTTACCTACCTTTTCTGAATCTATTCTCCTCACATCTATTACATGAGGCCGGGTTGAGGGTTGAATTCTTAATTGATCTCAGTCAACAAGAATTTGTTAAATGACTGCTTTATGCCAGGCAATAAGGATTCCCTTTTCCCTGGAACTCTAATATCATTAATATAGTGAACTTCCAATAAGAAAACTCCCTTTACCAATTTAGATGGGCATCTGCAGAGAGCTGCCTAGGGATAGTGAGAGATTAATCAGTTTGCTTAGGATCACACAGCCAGAAGTGATCAGAGGTAGAACTTTCTGATTAGGATTCATGCTCTCTAACTACTAATCCACACAGCCTCCAGCACTGGGCATAACAGACAAAAATGACTCAAACATTTTTCTTAAGGTTCTTACTGTGGAACCTATAACTTATTTTTGATACCTATATTTCTGTATAATTGGTTTGCTTTGTAATGCCACATATTTTAATTTCTGCATTTAAATATGTGATTCTGAGAAGCAATCCACAAGCTAGTCTGCCAAAATGGCCTATGACATAAAAAATGTAAGGACTTCTTCTACTATTGCTATTGCTACTGCTGTTGCTACTACCACTACCACTATTACTACTACTACTACTAGTACTAGTGCTACCATTATTACTATTACTACTACTACTACCACTACACTATCACTATTATTAAATTATATAATTTAGGGGCAGCTAGGTGGCGCAGTGGATAGAGCACCAGGCTTGAATTCAGGAGGACCCGAGTTCAAATTTGGTCTCAGACACTTAACACTTCCTAGCTGTGTGACCCTGGGCAAGTCACTTAACCCCAGCCTCAGGAAAAAAAGAAAAAAAAATTATATAATTTATATAGCACTTGCTATTTACTATCTCAATTGATCCTCACCCTAGGATGTAGGTACTATTGCTACCCCCATTTTACAGAGAAGGAAACTGAGGCTGAGGGGTTAAGTGAGTTGTTCAAGTTTACACAGATAATAAGAAATAAGAACTAGATTAAACTTAGATCTCTTGTCTCTCAATTTTCCTTTCTATACAGAGGCTGCCTTTCTATAGAAAGAGGAACAGAATATAGATCCTCTTTGTAAACTTTCATTTATCTTCTTCTCTCTGATCTAGTTTCTCCATCTCTTCAATCAATCTCATGGTTGTCCTCAAAACCTTTCAGACCATTCATTTCACCCATTTATTCCTTTCCACTTTAAAAATTACCATTGACATATCAAGCCTAGCCTTTATTCTCATTCTGCATCTCAAGATCACTAGTCTCCTCCTGCCTTTGTGACTGTGGAGGGTCTTTACATCATTTAAATGTCCTTCTGTCTCTTTTGCTATTACCAGACTTCAAGCTCTTAAAACATTTTTCCTGAACTATTATATAACCTATGCAAAATCGTTAATTTCTAGTTAACAACTCTCTTCTAATCCATTTACTAAATTTACCAGTTCTGTCCATAGTATTCAATTGTCTAGAAACTAGAAACTTTTTTTCAATTAATAATAAAAATATCATTTATATGTTATGTGAGCTTTACATCAACACCCCCAACTGAAAATAATGTCTCCTCAGATGTTTCATATAATTTGCCTGGTCTTCATTTTAAAATTTCCCTTAATCTCCCTTGTATCACTTTCATTTTTATATTTATGCTTTCCCTCCATTAGATCATAGGCTGTTTGAGGGCTGGAGGTAGTTGATAACATTCTTTCTATCTTTAGTGATAAACATGGTACTATGTATAGAGTAAACACTTAAATAGTTTCCTGAATTATTACACATTATAATGATATTATGTCCCACAATGCTACTTTATCAAACACTGTTTTTTTGGGGAAAAAAACACTGAAAATATTTGGTGGAATACATCTGCATATAATTTTTTTTCATTTATCAAGCATTTATTTTTCTTCCTTTCACCCTTCTCCGCTGAAATTTTTAAAAAATGACATAACAAATGTGTTTAGTCAAACAAAACAAATTTCTCTATTGGTCATGTCAAAAAAAAAAAAAAAGCTATATATCTCATCCTGCATATTGAGTCTATATCTCTCCTGTGTCAAGAAGTGGGTAACATTCTTCATCATTAATACCCTGGAATCATTGAATTGATTACTTCTTTCAAAATTGTTCAATTGTTGTTAGAGTATTAATTGTTCTGATTCTGCTCACTTCACTCTGCCAGTTCATACAAATCTTCATGCATATAAATATTTATGAACGTCTCCAATAGATTATAAGCTCCATGTGAGCAGGGGACTCTGTCCTCTTTAATCTTTGAATCCTCTCTATGAAATCCAGGGTCTTGAACATGAGGCACTCTGGGAAAATTTGAGTTTCATTGCTCTGCATTTGGTGATTCTGGAATTATTCATATTTTTAACAGTATCCCACATGTTCTGTTTCACAAAGAATTTTCCTCACAATAGTAGGTAGTGCAATTATCAGTTATCCCTATTTTACAGACAGACAAACACACAAAAAACCAAGATTTAGAGGGTGTGAGCAACTTGGCCGACATCATGCAGCTATTAAATGCCAGAGTTAAAACTTGATCTTAGATTTTTTCAATGCAAGTCTAATATGTCATGCATCCTCTCTGAAAGACAGCTTGTGGTATGCCTAGGTTAGGAAGATGACATAGGAATTATGTGTCCTATGTACAATCTGGTAACATTTGGTGACTGAACTCAATTGGAGCTAAAGGTTGAGTAAACCACAAAAAAAATCTCTAAATATTCAACAGCTGCTGGTATTCTTGTTCTTTCTCCTCCCTCCCATATTGTCCCTATTCCTTTTCCCCCACCTGCCAAATTTGTTGAATCCTACAGTGTGTTAAATTTTCTATAGTCAGGTCTTGTCAAAATCTGGATTCAGTTCATTGAATTTAAACAAAACAAATCAGTATTTCATAAGGGGGCATAAATAACTAAGCCCTCACTGTCAGGCAGTATGCATTGTCTTGTACTATGTAACTTTTTTATATGTCTGTGCTTATGTCCTGTTTTGGGAGATGTATCGCACATATCGGAATGTCAGCCTTGGTTATAAATTGCAGGGTTTTCTATCTATACCTCTAAGTGCTGCCTTTAAATTGGGTATCCCAAAAGACTGAGGGGTTTGGTCACAGAATCATAGAGTGTTAGAGATGGAATGAACCTTCAAATAAAGATGAAGAGAAGGAAGAGACATTAGGGAGAAAAAAGAATGTTAGAGGTAGAAGGTACGTTAGAATTTACAATCTTAGTGCTGGAAGAGATATTAGAACACAGTGTTAGAGCTGGGAGGAATCCCTGGACATAGAACGTTAGAGTGGGGAAGGATCTTAGAACACATACTGTTGGGGATACGAGGGACTTCAGAACATAGAATGCTTTAGAATTATGTTATATTGTTAGAGCTAGGAAAGAACTTAGAATATAAATTGTGAGTTTAAAAGGCAGAATATTGGGGGGACCTCAGATGATACAATCTTCGAGTAAAGGGACTTTATAGAACAGAGAAGGTTAAGACGGGGAAGGCACTTTAAAAATTGAGAATTTCGAGGCTGGAAGGAACATTAGACAAAGTTTAGTCCAAACCCTTCATTTTGCAGATGGCGAGCCTCGGGCCCAGAATCTTGCTTTTCGGCCTGTCAGATTTAAGAATTAGATTTTAGATCTAGATCACGGGAAAATAAATGGTACTAGTCGCTAAGCATTTTACCACGTGATTCTGAGGCTCCCGAGTTCTGCCTAGTTTGCACGCGGGCTCCGCAGCGTCCCTCTCCCCAAACTTCGAGTGTGTGCATAAACTTTCTCTGCTTCAAAGGTGCTTGCTTTGCAACTTCTGCAGAGCCTGCACAGCAGTCCCCCTGCAAGCAGATGAGCACAGACCCCAATATGTGCGGTACATCTCCTTTTATAAGTTCCTGTGTCGTTGATGCATGTTTTATCTAGATTCCCCCGTTCTCGTCCCCATCCCCCAACCCCCGCCCCAAACCTCCCGTGTGTTCCTTAAAAGTATTTTATTTTTCTGTCTGTGTTTGTGCTTGTGGTCCGCAGGTCGTCCCTTGCATTGTTCATCTGCTTCATCAACCCCTATTGAGCAGTCCCCTTCCCCTCCCCCTTCCCCACCGGCCAATGAGAGCCAGAGGAGGTTGCTAGGCAACGGTGTGGCCCAGCCAACCCAGGACTCTGACTCTGAGGAAGAGTTTGTCCCTAATTCATTCTTAGTTAAAAGTGGCTCCGCAAACCTCTGTGTCCCTGCCAATGGTAAGTCACTCTCTTTCTCGTCCTAACTTTGTTCTCTCTTTGTCCTCTTGCAAGGTGCGGGGCGGGAGGGGGGGGGGTTTGCATGAGAAGTGGAGACAATGGTGCGTTAGCTTGCATTTATGATTTGCCATGTGGTGTGTTTATGAGGGGTCTTGCTTGCCCGCTGTCTAAGCCCTGCAACTTCTTCACCCCTCCCGTCGGGTCCTAGGGCTGAATTTTGGGGCTCTGACCTGATTCCAAGGGGCCCCTTTGGGTTTTAGTGGGTTGGATCGATTGATTTTTTTTTTTTTTTAAGAAAAAAAAAAAAGTTGCATCAGCTGAAACTCTAGCCCCAAACTCTTCATTAAAAGTTCCCGGGCTAGGAGCATCCTGCGATCGTGGGGTAGTGAAATGCCATGACAACTTAGAAGTCAGTGTTTGTTGCCAAGAAACGCTGCCCAGTAACCAGGGGGCTACAAAAGACACTGGCTTAGCTGCTGGTCTTCCCAGAAACATTTGCAACTTTTCACTCCAAGTCACTGATTTTTTGAAATCATGGTGTAGGTGAAAGGATTTTGGAGTAGGAAAAGTTGGGTCTGAGACCGAGCCCCGTACTTAGTCTACCTGGGAGAAACTGAGCGAATCGGTTAACGTCTTCGAGCCTCAGTTTCCTCACCTGTAAAATTATAGAAATTGAACTGTGATCATGAGAGCCCGGGTATCCCCAAATCTATTTTGTGTCTGCAAAGTTGGTGCTGTGAGATGATGTTGGAAAAGGGCTGGATTGAGGCAGAATCGGGTGGTCCGGGTGCTGGCTTGTGTCAGTTTTCCAGTTGTGCCTCAGTTTCCCCATTTCTAAAATGAGAGAACCGGATTTTGTAACCACCGAAGTCACTTCCAACTCTAAGCTCCCGTGCCTATGAGAAAGACACTATCCTAGTCTCCGCGACTCTTATAATCAATCAGCTTTTCTTCTTTCTCATTTAAGGGAAAATATTAGAAAATGGAATTGAGGATGTTTGGTAGAAAACCTGCGTTACAGAATGAGCTGTTTAATGTTTGGGAGACTTACTTCTCTTTTTTGCTATCTCCTTCCTTTAGCACGGGACTTTGGGGCTTTGTACAGAAAAAGGTGTTTAATAATTGTTCATTTGAATTCTATTTGCTTGCCTGGTTGTGTTTCCCAATTTGTAGCAGGAAATAGCCCAGAAGGGGTCTTGGTCTTTAAGGACTCAAGAGAGTGATGGAGAAAAGATTCTGCAGGGCTGTTAGTAGGGGCACCTGGGAGGTGGGCTGTGATCCCCAACTGAGGAGGAGGGAGAAAAAGCTGGAGGAAGGTGGGAAAAAAAATCAGGATCTTTCCCAATTAAAGTGTTAAGCAATTCAGGGGATGCCTCCTTCCCTTCCTCCAATTTTCTGGAGACCTAGGGCAATAAACCTGGGAAAAGTTGTTGAGTACCACGTGTTAGATTCATCAAGTGGCTCATTACCTGCAGCAGGGTAAACATCAACAGGGGACCCAGCCTTGGCCCAAGCTGCTTCCCCGGCTCCCCAGACTGAGTGAATCAGCTGCAGCCCTACTGATTTATAGCAGAGGAGAAACCATTAGTATGAGCTGGCCCCTGAAGGTGTGAGAGAAGAAGCTAATGGCTGCTTCTAGATACAGATTCCTTTCCTTCCAGTCTACTCCCCACCCCCACCCCCTTCAGACTCCCAAGATTCCTTTTTTCTCTTAAGAACACAGAGAAGAAACCTTGACATTTAATACATTTTTAAACTTCCTTTCTTCGGTTACTCTGATGTGTTTTGTATAGTGAAAACAAGCTTGCCTAGAGGGTCTTTTCAGAGAAGGAGGCTAAGAGGGTCCTGCTGGGAAGAGGCAAGGGAATAAGAAGGTCGAGTTCTCTGGGGGAAATGCAGATGTTGCTTTATATCTGCTGCCTATAGTTGTGGAGTTCAACACAAATCTATGTTTAAAGCCAAGTTATTCACTAACTTTAGCACTAAATCACATGTATTTGGGTTCAAAGAGATGGTACCCCTCCTTAAGCTGGTAGCTTGTTGAGGTAGCCTTGAATCCGGGTCTTATCTAGGACACACTATCTTGGCTCTGTGACCCTGCAATTGCAGGGAAGATGAGGACTAGCCTTGAGAGAGGAGACTTCCTTGTTTGGGAGTTTCTATACCAATAAAATCACAGGGTCAGTCAGTCCCATCCCCTAGCACCTAACATATTGTTTTGCATGTGGTGGGTTCTTGATAAATATATGAATTACCTTGGAGACTTAAATCTATTACTCTGGCAGTGTGACCCAAGTTTGGTCACATTTCCCTAGTTCTAATCACCCTTATCTGTAGAATGGGGGGTGGGGTGGGAATAAAGGATTTTTCAGGCTGTTTCCAGCTCCAAAAAAAAACCTATGATTTTTATGTGAGATGCTTTAAAATCCTAACCACTGATAACCTTTTAAAAATGATTGCACTATACATATAAATATATTTTTTTTCCTTCATTCACATAGGAATATACCCAGAAGGTTAAAAAAGAAAGCGAGATTAAAAACCTTAATCTCTCCCTTTACTAATTAACTGAGCAGCAGCAAAAGCATTGTTCAGAGTCTTCAGCGAGTTGATGACATTACTGCATTATTGATGTGTAGGGAAGTTAGTGAGACTTTCAGTTGGCTCTTGGGCTGCTGGCTTATTTATTCTGCTTTCTGCCAGTGGCTGGCTCTCTGCTGCTGTGGTTTGTAGACACTTTGCATTCCCAGAGGGGCGCCTTTCTTTGTGTGTAAAATTCTGCAGGTTGGTAATAAATATGTCCCACACCCAGACGGAGTGGCTGGCCTCCCATTTGCAGGGTGACTTCAGTTCTTCCTAACGAGAGATGCAGGTAAAGCTCAATACCCTCCTGTGACTAGTTCTGGGATGGCATTTTGCTTTAAGCAAAAATCAGAACAAAGTAACAGCAGTTCCCACGTACACAAAACACCACAAAGATCACCTGTGAAAGCCCTTAAAAATCTATTAAGCATCGTCTCCTCCAAGAGCTTGAGAATAGTAGATGAATGATGATAGGAAGGAAAGAAGTGTGTAGATTGCATACATTTCCCTTATTCTGCTCCCCCATAAAAAAAAAATCTTCCAAGAATTAGGAGAGCCTTCCTAATGATTAATCTTAAGGGATTTGTTGCTTTTCAGTCTGTAGATTTAAGACTGAAAGAGACTTTGGAGATCATTTTTTTCAGCTTCCTCCCCCCACCCCAGTTTATAAATGAGGACTCTGAGAATGTAATCCTTGAGAGTTGGTATTTCGATCCCCCCATCCACCTAGCACAGTCCTGGACCCATAGAAGAATCTCATTAAAAGTTTGTTGGTGGCTAGACTTGATCAAAAAAAGTTTTAAATAGTTTGCCAAAATCACTCAAGGACTAAACAGCAAAGTCTGAATTCAAATCTAGTTTTCTTTTCACTAATAAAATTGTCTCCCCTTAGGATCTGCTTCTCTTAAGCTTGGCTTAATCACTGTTATTAGTTAAAACACACAGACACACACACAAATATTTATACAGTACATTATGTTTTACAGAGTCCTTTCCTCAGAGATCTCTCTGAGTGACCCTCCCCTATATTTGGTCCTATTTCCTTTAGGTGACTAGGAAGGGACAAAGGTTCCCTCCAGTTTTAGATTCCTGTGACCCACACTCCTTCAGGCATTATTATCCCAGTTTTACAAATGAGACTCAGATCTGAAGTGACTTGCCTAGGGTCACACAGCTACTAAGTGTCAAGAACACCTAATCAGCAGAAAAGCAGCAAAAGCTTATTTTGTTTAAAATGAAGTTTACTACTGGTGGAAGCTTCTTCCTCTGTGATTGCCTGAGAGGCTGCCTCACTATCAGCTCTGCCTGAGAATGACTTCCAAAAGGATTTGTGTTGTACTTTTTAATTAATCCCTCCTAGGCTCTCTTTCCACAGCTGTGTAAACTCAGTCTTAGAGGAGTCAATCCAAAGTAAGTAACACCCAGAGAGCAGGACTGCTGTAGTGAGTCCCCGTGTAAATTGCAAGGAGGATGCAGGGGGTCTTGCAAATCAGGCCACTGTATCTTCAAAAATGGAAAACATAGCTCTCCCTTGTAGCTCAGCTCTCTGTTCATATCCAAAGGAAAATCATATAGAACTCTCCAGGCTAGAAAAAAATATTTTGATAAAATTTTATCTAGGAGTATCTGAAAAAGTGATAATTAGAATCAAAGGTGGGTAAGTGCTTGGCACATAGTAGGTTCTATATAACATCCCCTTTTCTTACCTTCCTCTTTTGTCAGACCCCTGGACCTTGACTTTGAATACTCCCAGTTAAACTTTTGGTTTTTGTGACAATCCCATCACTTTCTGGGCCTGTTTCTTCATCTGTGATATGATGATAATAAGACTTCCAAGACCTGGCCCACTAGGCTGTTGAAACAAAAGCGTTTTTTAAATTATAAAGCACTAGGAAATTAGTTCCAGTTTTTATTACTTATGGAATCATCATCTAAATTTCTCCAAATAATAAAAACTTTCAGGCATTGCCATAGGTAAAAAGTAAATTTTTACTTATATTCCATTTTTTGTTGGGAACTGCTATATAAACTCCCTTCCCCAAAACATTACTAGGTATGGGTGGGGATGTAACATGATTGTACCTTTTTCTTTTTTTCTTTGTGTGTGTATATATATATGTGTGTGTATGTATATATATATATATAATATACATTTATATATAATATATATACATACAAACAAATGAAATATATGTGTATTATATATACATATATATATTATATGTGTGCATATTATTTATATGTAATTTGTTTAAAACAATTCTTATACATATAATTTTATCATTTATTAAAGATGAAAGTCAATTCTCATACTAATGAGGTGGATAGGCTTGTTTATTTTTACATAAAGAATTAAATCTTAGTGAAATATTTGATACTGCAGCATGTAGAGCTTTTTTTCCAATGTTTTTACTATTGCCAAGTATGTGTGTTTTATATATTCACTTATATATGTAATATATATACGTGTATGTGTATATTATACACATATATATTTATATATATATTTGTCTAGACAAGTGATTTTATAGGTGTAGAGACCTCCTTGTGAAGACATTCCCTCTACCATTGTACCTTAGCTCCTTCACTGGAATTTATAATCTTAACTGTGAGAAGTTAAATAGCCTGGATTGTCAGGATTAGAGAGCCAGTATTTGTCAGAGCAAAGCTTCTTAAATTGTGGGTCTCAACCCTACATGGGATCATGTAACTAAAAGTGAGGGTCTCAAAAAATTTGGCAACAGTAAAGAAAAAAAAAACATTTAAGATGATCTACATCCTACAGTATTTATTTCACCAAGCATTATATAAAAATAAACAAGGACATCCATTTCATTAGTATGAAAATTTGCTTTCATCTTCAATAAATGATAAAATTATAACAAAGAATTGTTTTAAACAAGTTTATTTATGATTTATTATCAGTAAATATTTGATTTGATTTTATTCACCTATGTCTCAGGCTAAAAGGGATCCTAAGTAGAAAAAGTATAAGGATTCCAAGATAGAGGACTTGAACGCAGCTTTTTTTTCTTCTGACTCCAAAATGACCTAGCACTTGTTCTCTCTCTGTGGGTCTCTCTCTCCCTCTCTCTCCTTTTCTCTCTCTCTCTCTTTCTTCTCCTTACCCCCTCAGCCTCCTTTTTCCCATTCTCTCCCCACATCCCTTTTCCCGTACTCCCACATCTAATAGCATGCTGTTTTTTAAGTATCAGTTATAACAGATATAATAAAGTATATAGTTCCTTATTGAATGAAGAAAAAAAATTCAGGGCACTGAAACATAGAAAGGTAGGTTCTTCAGAAGCTACATTACCCTGTGACCACAGCACTTGGAAAGGTCATTGCCTAAGTTTAGGAAGGGTTTCCTTTTGCCTTTTGGGAGAGAATGGCTGCCTCGAGAGAAGCATAAATCCCCAAATGGTTGGCCATAGTAATACATAAAACCATCCTGATTAACTTTTAAGTCCAGAATCTTTTCCACTATGTCCTGGTTTCTCCTCAATGAAATCATGAAAGTGTGCATCCTTTGAAGTTTAGAATTGTTTGTTTTGTTTTTTTTTTAAATGGATAACCCACCTAACAAAGAAATGTCATGGGCTTCCCCTTTCTGAAGGTTATTAGGAATGGTTTTTCCAGTTTTGAGCAGTCTGTTGGCCAAAGGCATTCCAGAGAGTGAGACTGATTAACAGAAAAACTGATTTCCAGAGAAAGTTTCAGTGTTCTAAATATTAACCAGGAAAGTATGAAATAAGTTTTAGGAAATTCTTTCCGACAGACTTAGAGAGGTGATGGAATGGTCTTCCACAGTTAATTTCTTTAATTCAGCATGGGGCTTCAGGCTTCCATTTTTCATTTCACAGGCTGGCCCAAGCAAGGATGGAAATTGGTCAGTGTCACCTTTACTTCTCATTAGTTTCATTCAGATTCTCAGGCCTTACCATCCAGAGTTCTAAATAGCTGGGATTTTATCATTTGAGAGTGAAGGAAGTGTTTATTGTCCTATTTTAAAAGGGAAATGTTTTTATTTGTTTTAGACTCTTTCAATAATAATAACAGTAATTGTAGAATCATCACTCATTCCTCCAACACTTCACAGTTGAGAAAACCTACTCCTCCTGGCAACTTGCCCAGGATAGTTAGAAGTGCAAGAGTATACTATCCAGTTAGCTTCATTTTTCTAATGGGAAAACTTTAACTTAGATGAGGGCAAATGATTTGACCAAGTTCTCCAAAGTAAGTATTAGAGCCAGGACTCAATCTTACAACTTCAGAATAAATTCTGATGTTTTTTACTCTATGTTGTGAAGTCTTTCTCAAAACTTCTTCTCTTTAATTATTCAAAAGCTTTTAAAAAAATCTTAATAAGATGTGAAAAAAAGGTTGGGAGGAAGCAAAATTTCTTCACCAAGGGAGGAAACATGCCCTCCCTAGATGCTGATCCTTGGGACACAGCCCTTTTCATCCCCAAAGGTAGTAATGTGGGGAAAGCACCAGATATTGAGGGAGGAAATTTGGGTTCAGAACCCACCTTGGTCACTAAGTAGCTTTGTAACCCTAGGAAAAAATCTTTAATTTCTCTTGGCTTCAGTTTCCTCATCTATAAAAGGGGGTGGAGACATAACATAATAACTGTACCTTTCTCTTTTTTCCATCCCATCAAGAATTTCCTCTTTTTTTTTTACTTAATAGTATTTTATTTTTTTCCAATTACATGTAAAATTAGTTTTCAACATTCCTCTTTGTAAGATTTTGAATTTCAAACTTTTCTCCCTCTTTCCCCACTTTCCTTCCTAAGACAGCACGTATATACAATCATATGAGTGTACCTTTCTTAAAAGATTGTCAAGCTGTTGGAGCACTATAGAAATGGAAATCATTTTAAGTTCATTGAAGCCATTTTTGCTGTAAAACTCTCAGAGGCATGTATTACTAGGTTCTGCAGGCGGGAAGTATGGCAATGTAGTAGATGAATTTTCCAGTAGTTTTCTAATTAACCAATCTTCTCCTTCTCCCAGCCCCAAAATACCTATGTTTATAAAAATAGAAACAAGAGCTAAAGTTGGGTTTTGAGACACAGCTCTACTCTTAGCATCTTTGTGACTGAGCAAATCACTTAACTAAAAGAGTTAATATTCCCTGAATGAATTCATTTCAAGGCAATAAACCTTATTGTTGAGGGTGCTGAGACCAGGCAACAATGAGCACTTAATAAATTTTTGATTGATTGGCCCTGCATTTAAATCCAGGCCTTTTCCCCCAGTATCCATGTGACAAGTCATGTAATTTCACTGTGCCTCAGTTTCCTGATTTGTAAAGTGAAACAGTAGGACTGAATGCTTGCTATGACTCTTTCTGACTCTAAATCTAGAAAATGAATGAAATATTATAGTATTGCAAAGAGTTTGGCACATTGTAAGCACTTACTTTAATATGTGGTTTTTCTTTTATTCATTTATTTTGCTCCAACAGTGAGGGCCAGTTTCTTCTTCATAATGAGTTCTTCCAGAAGCTGAACTTTTGTCTCTAAAGGAGGCTGCAGATAATCACATCTTTCTTTTGAGATGTTTGTCCACACCACACCATTAAATATTGGTCTTTTGTCCTCACTTCTACCCCAGGACTGTGACCAACAGTCCATGACCCTGCTGTCACCGGGCACAGCTGGATGTGGGCCTGTCTGTTGCTCCATGCCCCAGAACCATTCAAGCAAATCAGCTCTAATGCCTCTAACCTGAGAGCAAAAGATATTAGCATCCTAGACCTTATAAAACCCTTCTGAAGCCTGGGATACAGTCAAGAAGCCTCCAGACTTCCTGTGCTCTCATCCCAGCAGTGATGGCTGTTGTGCTGTGTGGCTGTGGACAAATCCCTTCTCTTTTCAGACCCTCTCTTATTTCATCTCTTAAAGGAGGAAAATTATATTGGTCCTATGTTACTGAAGAGATTTTTATGAGGAAGGCACTATCTCTATATAAACAGGTTTTATAAGTAGCATTTTAGATTACTGTGGTATCTCATTCACATCATTTATGTAAAGCTGGAACAAACTTTAGAGGCCATCTTGTCTAACCCTCTAATTTTTCAGACAAGCAAACTGAGATTCAGAGGCATTAAGATAGTAATTAGCCAGGATTTGAACCTCTGGTTCCAAATCCAGTGATCTTTTCACTCTGTCATACTGCTTTCTTTCTTGGAGTATCATAGTTGAATTTTGAAAGATCTGTAGGTTTTTCTCATTCTATATAATTCTTATGATTCCCAATAAATCCTAAAAAGAGTCAGCAAGTCAAGTCAAGCAAGCATTTATTACCAGCATTGTCATCAGTGTGCTGAACTCTGGAAATACAAGTAGTAAAGAATGAATAAAGAAATACCCTCAAGAAGCTTCCATTCCATATGGGGAAGGTAATATATTAAGGAGAGCTGGAAGCTGAAAAGGGGAGCTTGGGAATGAAAGTACCTTCCTTGAATACATCATAGAGAACATCCAATCAGCGAGTAGGAATTCAGCAAGAGAGAAATGAAAACATGGTGGCTGGAACTGAACTTCCTTCTTAAAATGGAGGTTCTAGGAGGAATCAGTTAATCAGAGGGGAAGAGGCTACAGAGATGGAAGGCATTTCCAATGACTGAGGTAGTTTAGGGGTATAGTATTTCCAGAGTGAAGGACTTTCTGGAGTACTGCAGAGAAAGTTCATTGGAGTCGGTACACTGTGGAAAGGATCACAGAGGAGATAGGTTCAATGAGATGGAAGCCTTCTATTGGGCTCCCTTCAGTTCTCAGGTGATAGGGATTGCCTAGATATTCTTCTTCTTGTTTCAGCATCAAGTCAATTCCTCACTTCTAGCACACAAGTCATCATTGATAATCAGCTGCAGTTTAGCTGTTTTGTGATTTGCAGCCCTAAAACACCACTGCAAATATATCCATACTAAATAGATGGGCTTCTGTAGCAAGCAGGTGGCAGTGGAAGATGTCAGAAAGCAATACACCGTTTTCCAAATCCAATACATTTAGATCTCCATCCTACTAAATTCCAGGCCCTGTTAATGATTCATCCACAAGGTTTGTCCAATATATACATATTGATGGACTAATTAGTCACATAATAATTCACATTTATAGTAGTAAATTATGGGCCTTCATACATTCTGTCTTATTCAGTTCTTGCAACATCCCCTGAAGTAGTTTGGGAATTATTATTATTATTATACCTGTTTTACTGATTAGAGAGGCAATATGGTAGAGTGGTCTAGGGAGCTGGTCTTGACATCTGGGTTTGAGTTCTGTGTCTGACACGTTTGGCTGAGTAAATCTGGGCAAGTCACTAATCTCTCAATGCCTATGCCTATCTCTTAAGACTATAAATTGCAGAGAAATTGCCAATCTTGGTGGAGAGGGCAATCATACCAAAAGCATTCCCCTTCCAGATAATTGTCTACATAGATAAATTTAAAGGTTGAGATTCATAACCCTCCATATTTAAAAAGAAAACAAGAAAGCAAAAGAGGCAGATGTGGGATTTGATGCCCCTCAGGAACAAATTGAACTTGGGATCATACAACTGGAACTTTTAGGGTTTTATTTTAGGTTATCTGACTCCAAGCAGAGTGCTTTACTACTGAAATCAGCTCCCTAAGGGGGACAGATTCTATTTAAGTGGTTTTACACAAATTTATTACCTTTAGCATTAAGAAAAAAGTTAGAAAGAAGGAGAAGGTTGAAAGGAGATATATAATGAGTTAACTTTGGATGTGTTGAGTTTGAAATGTCTGTAGGACATCCATTTCAAGATAACTAAGAAATAATTGGTGATATATAATGGTAGGTGAGGGGAGAAACTATGGCTAGATTTATAGATATGGGGTTTTTCTGCCTAAGTATCTGCTGATCAGATCACCAAAGTGATAACATAAAGCAAAAAGAGAAAAGGGCCCAAGACAGAGCCTTGGGGAACATCCCTGGTTAATCCATGAATGACAAACCAGCAAAAATAAAAGCAATCAGATAAGAGAAGACCTAGAAAACACTTGAGAGGAGAATATTCAGAAGGAGAATGTGAACCTCTGTCAAATGTTGCATAGAGGTCAAAAACTTAAGGCAAAATAAATATAAGGAATGTGGTCAAGAGGAAGGACCTTTATTCTCATTCTTTCCCTCTCTTCCTCCCCCCCCCATTTCTTTCTCTCTCCCTCTCCCTCTCCCTCTCCCTTTCCCTCTCCCTCTCCTTCTCCTTCTCCTTCTCCCTCTCCCTCTCTCTTTCTCTCCCTCTCCCTCTCCCCTTGCAGGAGATTATATTATGGCTTCTCTGTCAGGAACATTAAAACCATCCATATGCTTAATTATTTGCTGGTTTCAACTTCTTACCCTGAGTAAGCTAGGAATTGATAAAATATGTAAATAAATTTAATATACATTATAACATAAGAGAGGAAGAAGACTAAATCTTTGATGAAGAAGGGATCATATTATGCTTCCTGTTTCCTGAGTGAATATATCAACCACCAATGTTGTTGTTATTCAGTCTTTCATGACCCCAATTGGGGTTTTCTTGACAAAAATACCACAGTGGTTTGCCATTTCCTTTTTCAGTTCATTTGACAGATCAGGAAACTGAGGCAAACAGGGTTAAGTGACTTGTCCAAGATTACACAGCTAGTAAATGCCTGAGGCCACCAGAAGGACCTACCTTCTGGTCCTGGTCCTGTCACTGATTTGCTGTTTGGGTTTTAACAATTCACTTCCCCTTTCTAGACCTCATTTCCCCTCAGCAGAATAAGAGTGTGAAGTAGAACAGCAATTCCCAATGTTTTCTAGTAGGAGAATCTTGTTTCAATCTAAAAACAAAATCTAGGACTTCTTGGAAGAAAAAAGTTATACTATTTCTTGATAGACGAGATATACAGTGACAAAAAAAAATTCTGTGTTCTCAAGTAATGCTTCACGAGCATCTAGGAGATGTTCTGATATATATTAGAGGGCTGAGGGTAGAGGAGGACCAAGAGCAGGTTCACCTGGAGCAGGAGCATCTAGAACCAAGTTCAGAAGCTTTGGGGACAAGCGGGCTAGCTTTGTGATCATGGGCTAAAATCATACATAGCTAAAATCATCCTCAAAGTTCTGGTGCAAGTAGTCACCACTAGGTGCATAGGATAGTAGGATCTCTTCTATCTGGTAGAGGCAGGCTGTATGTAATAAAAATGTAATATTTTCTGTAGGACATAATAGGTATTCACTTTACACTGCTTAGTGCGTTTTTGGCTAAGTGTTACTGAGATTTAAGAACCACTGAGCCAAGGAATAGATAAAGCACCTTCCATCTCTAATATTCTTTACTTTAAGGTTCATTCTAGGTCTCTTATTCTCTGTCCTAAGGTTTCTTTCTGCTCTCACATCCTGTGCTCTAAGACCCTTCTCAGATCTGGTTTTTTTTTTTTTGTTCTAAGGGCCCTTCTGGCTGTTTGCTCCAAGATCTTTTTCTGACCTAATATTCTATGTTCTAAGGTTCCCTTCAATAGTATTCTTTGTTCTAAGGTTCCCCCCAATAGCATTCTTTGTTCTAAGGTCCCCTTCAGATCCTAGATCCTTTCCAGCTTGAATATTCTATGTTCTAAGGCCCTTCCAGCTACAAAATAGCCTGTTATCCTTGCTGTGCTGAATTCTTTATGTGTGGTGCAGGGTGCTTTGAGGTGTGCCACTGAGGCTATGCAGACTACCAGAGTGACTGGTTAATTGCTCCCCAATTTTAACAGGGAAACCATCTGGCTTCCTCATCTCCCCTTCTCCTCTCTGAATTGCTCTTATTTATGTAGGTGCTTTGGATTAAACAACTAGAAAAACATTCCCCTCACATTTACAATCTTCTCTGACTAAGGTGGGAACACAAACAGAAACACACTCAGGGAATGGGGAGGTGGCTGCTCTAGCAGAAAGAAGCTTGGTCTTGGGAAGTCTGAGTCTCCTCTCCTATCTCACTGGATGACTTGGTGTTGAGATAAGAATAGGGTCTTTGTACCTTCATCCATGAGTTTTAAAAATATATATATATATAAATATATTTTTGATAATTAATTCAATATAATTGTTTTCCTTTGTAATCTTATGTATTTTATTTTATGTACTTAAAAGTGTGATCCTGAGATGGGGTTCTCCCAGCTTTGCCAAAGTGCCAGAAGGGTCCATACCAAGAGATTTAGATTCCATGGATGGAAGCATCTCAAAATTTTCTTCCAGCCCTGGAATTCTAAAAAGAAAACCCTTCCAATTCAGAAGATCTGGGTTCTGACATACTAAAAGTACCTTCTAATTCTTTTCCACTTGAATATTCTGTATTCTCAAAGCCCTGTTTGTTCTAACATTCTACATTCTGTGCTCTAATGTTCCCATCCCACTTCTTGACATCTTTAAGGTGTATTTGGGAAGAAACACCTCCCTCTTCCACTAGCATTGGTCAGTTTAATATTAGAGCCATTAACAGTTTCCAGCAGTGAGAAAAGAATCCTACTCCCCTAACTCAAATCTCCTTTTAGCTTTCTGGGGTTTGGGTTGGGGTATAGGGCAGGATTAATTTCCTTGTCCCAGTCAGCTACACAAACAAATCATCCAGTACTGGAAAATTCAATTCCAAACAGAGTGCTTAATTGATCTACATTTATTCCATTCCTAGCAAGAGGAAAAGACTATTTATGCTTGGTACCAGATGAATCAGTATGATGCCTTTTCCTTCTGGCTGGCTTGTGTTCCCACCAGAGTTGAAAGGAGGAGAAAGTGACTGGTAATTCATTTATGTTTTCCCTCAGAAGATATAGTATTTCTATAAATAACTGTGGTATGGTGTTCAGAGAGGCTAACAGTAATAATAAGCACATTTGCACTTTCTCTTAGGTTCTGACTACTTTGGGACATTATTTTACTTAACTTCACCCACAGGGCATCATTTCTCTGATTAAGAAAACTTTTAACTAAGGAGAAGTTAAAAGTGACTTGTCCAGAACCCAGAAAGCCTCAAACTCTTTCACAAGTGATTTAGATTCAGAAGACTTAGAACCAAATCTTTTTTAAACCACCTGACCTTGAGTGTGACATTGGGTAAGCTATTTCCTTTGCCCTCTCTTTCCTAAACTGTAAAATGGCAAGGGAGCTGGGAAGAGGAGTGATTGGATCAGGTGGCTTCTAAAGCCTTCTCTTCCTCTAAATCCTCCTACTGAGTTAAAATCTGACCTCAGACCCTGCCTAGTTGTGTGAATCTGGGCAAGGCATTTTAGCTATGCTTGCCGGTTTTCTCATCTGTAAAATGGGGATAATAATAGCAGCTAATTTCCCAGTGTTATTGTGAGAATCAAATGAGATAAGAAAGCTAAGGTGCTTAGCTTTAGTAAGCTTTATATAAATGTTTGCTATTATTATCATCACTATTAAAATAAAAACAGGTACCTCCTATTTTGAGAACTTTCAGGTCAAAAATTTTATATGCTGGAAGTGGGAATTAATTTACAGATCAGTGCAATCTAATAAATTCAGACTATTCCAGTATTTAAAAGATAAAGGAATTTTTGAGGTGATTTAGTTCAATGTTTCCAAAGTTAAATGATACTTCATATAGGTAAAATTGTTTCCTAGGGATGCCAGCCTCTGCCCAGAAGTTCAGGGGCTAAGGAGAAGAAAGAAGGTTTTAAGTTTTGAGATTTGAAGAGCTCATTGGTGGTAACAATTTTGTTCATTGTTTACAGTGTTTGGAGGAACCGCCAGAGAATCTGAGAAACATAGATCTGTCATAGAAGGCAACAAATGTTACCATATTGGGCATCCCAAAGGTTTTAAGGCAGTTTTAAGCTATTAAAGGTAAAAAAGACTAAAACTTTTGGAACATCCTATATTGAGTGCCCACTTTGTACAGAGTTCTGGAGGTAGATTTGAAGTTTAGATAAGATATAGCCCTTGTTTTTATTGAACTTCCAATATAGAATGGGGCCAAGACTTAGACAAAGATAACTGTAATACACAATTTAACAAGCCTTACAGAAAAGCAAAGTGTTTAGTGAGGTTTGACAAGGAAAGTTATTAGTGATGGGGGAAAGGGGAACCATGGGAAGTAGCAAATAAAAGTGATTCAATTCTAACTTGCTGTTTCATTAGACATTTTAAAAGATGGCAGTTCAAGGAATCTAAATATAATAAGCACATCTGCCTGAGTTCCCATAGCTAGAAAGTGGCCACATCAGGATTCCAGATTACCAAGATAGGAGCCCAACAGAGGGCTCTTTTGAGGGGATAGGGATGAGTGAGGGGGTGGAGATTCGTTCATTTATTCATTTATTGAATGTTCCAATTTACCATGCTAAGGACTGGGAAATACAGAAGGTCACTCTAACTTAGAGAATTGTTTTTAAGGAGATTTAATTGAGTTGCTTTCAAGGATATATAGTAACTAAGATAATTTCATTTCCTCAAATTATTTCTTAGTGGACTTTGGAGGACTTATTTTAATAAGCTAAGACCTATTTGTAATTAGCATAGTAATTGTTTATATCATATTAGTGTTTCTAATCTGCTTGTGCCCACTAGAAAAGTTTATTTTCTTAAATATTTTATTTAGCCCATCTGCCTTCTACTGAGCCATCTACTAAGAGAGGGTGTGCCTAGTAAAATTCAATGTGTGGCAGCCACTATACAGATCACCATGCAAATAGCTGCAGGGAAAGATGACAAATAAGACAATGACTGCCCTCATAGAGCTTACAATCTAGTGTGGAAGATGAGTCTGGTACACAAATAACTTGTGTGTGGGTGACTACCATAGCAGTAGTGCTGTGGCTCTAGGATAAGACTTTTAACTTTGTATCTTTCAAAGTAGCTCTGCACACAGTAGGTGCTTCAATGAAATTTTTATGAAATGTATAGTTTTTTATTTGTAATACAATTCTTTACATGTAAGCTTTATCCTAGAACTTGCAGACAGGGACTGTTATGGGGATTTGGGGAGGTTTTTGTTCTCTCTATTGTTAGCATCTACCATTATCCCTTGATGCAGAGTAAATGCTTGATAAAAGTTGGTTGAATTGAATGCTGCAGAAAATAAGCCAGTAAGCCAGAACCTTACCTTTGACAATTATTCCTGGTATGACTTTGGGTACACCATATGATTTTTCTGTGCCTTAATTTTTTCTCAGCTCCAAAACAAAGAAAAGTGCCACTTTGGCTATATAATACCCTGATAATTAAAAAAAAAAAAAACAAACAACCCAGCAGCATCAATCCTGACCTCTGCTTCTAAAATCCATCTCTCTTTTTTTAAGACCAAATTTCAGGTCTTCAAGGGAAGACCTTACTGAGTTTCTTAATTATTAGTACCTGTCCTCTCTATCTTTTATTTAATGATTATTTGTATTTATTCTCTTTATATTTATGGGTGGTTAGATAGATATAAGGTAGGTCAGTAGATACATGGATGGATAGATACATAGATGGAAGGATATATATATATATATATATATATATATATATATATATATATATATATATATATATATATATATATATATATGTACATAATCACGAAGAAATTGATCTATCTATATTTAGAGAGAGATAGAAAGATAGATCAATCTCCTTGTGTTTGCCACCATTACAGTGTAAGCTCTTTGTAGAATTGTAGAGATTATTTCATTCGTTTTGTTTTGCAGCATTTAGTACAGTGACTAGCATTTAGCAGGTACTTAATAAAGGCTTGTTGATTCACTGATCAAAGTGTTATGTTATGGCCAATTTAGGAATTTGTTTTGCTTGATTATACTCATTTGTAACAGAGGTTTTGTTTTTCTTGTTTTCTCAACAGTAGTGTTTGTGGGAAGGGTAGAACACTTGGAGGTAGGAGGTAGAAAAGATAGCTCTTCATTTGAAAATAAAATAAGTTTTATTTTAAAAAACCAAAGTATTATGCTAACACTTAATGGTAGTCAGAGAAGGAATCCTGGAGGAGGTGGCATTTGAGCTAGGTCTTAGAGGACTATTAGGATTTCAGCAATTGAAGATGAAGAGCAACAATTTTAGTTAGCACTTAGGAACTTTAAGATCTTCAGAGAGCTTTACATATTTTATTTCATTGGATCAGCACAACAACTCTGGGAGGTAAATGTTGTGATGATCCCTATTTTACAGATAAAGAAACTGAGACAAAATTTAAATGATTTGCACAGAGTCATACTGCTAAGTCAGCATTTAAACTCAGATCTTTGTGACTCCCAGTACCTATTCACTATGCTAACTGGCTGCCTTACCTAGGCGTAGGAGACCTGGGGTTATGCAATTCAAACAAAGAATTCACAGACTTCCCAGAATTCACATAATTTCCAAGCTGTTAAAGTTAGCATTTGAACCTAGATCTCTTGATCCACTCAGGGATGAATATTTTAGAACTTAGAATATTTATTGGAGGAAGGAGGGAGCGAGGGGAGAGAATTCTTCAAAACAGAATTAATAAACTTTTTCTTGGTTTTCTTCTCTTAGAAAGGGATGAGCAGAAATGTGCATGCTACTGAATTTCTGCTACCACAAGACCATGTCCATTTAGACCATTTCACCTTTATGTAGAATGTAGAAATGTAGTATATAATGTAGAAAAAGGTGGGAAAGTGCTAGGGGCTGGGAGGAGTAATCAGCAAAGGGGCCTTTGAAGCTGCAATGCCTCCAGCCCAAGCTTCCCAGAATTCCAAAAGCCTGTGGCTTTGACCAGTGGGAACCTTTGTTGCCCCCAGCAGCAGATAAAAGATTTCTTTTTTAACACATTCCATCCTCATGCATTCAAGATGTGGCTGAGTGTGAGCTTTCTCCAGCAGCAGCTTCCTAGCCCTCCGCCCATGTCCAAAAGGGTCCCTGAAGACCTTGGGAATGGAAACTGCTGAGCTGGATATCTTCCCACCCCCAGCCTCCTGTTTTCTTTAGAGTGCCTCCGTTTGTGTGACAAGGTGATGCATGAGATCTGTGTAAGTGGCTTATGTGTTTGAGCTGGTGATGGCTCTTGTTTAAGCAGGAGCTGATGGCAAAGGGCAGTGGGGGTTCAAGCCCAGCACAATAGACAGACTTCTGAGGTCGGCCGAGTCCCTCCAAGTGAATAGCCCACTGCCTTTCCGTGTGGCTTCTCCACTCACAACAAACACTGCTTATGGGATGATGAGCTCTACTCCGACCAAGGAGCACCTCCCCAATCCATGCACCGTTTTCCCTTCCTTCCCTCAGCCAGCCTTTCGTTGTGGTTCATCCAGATTATTGCAGTGCCTTCCTCATTGTTCCCTACTTTCAGTCTTTCCTCAGTCCTTGCCCTTTCATTCTGGCTTACATAAAGAGCACCAGACTGGACATCAGGTAAATTCAGCTCACTGAAGTGCTTTGCTATTTCCTACATGAGTGACCTTGGTCACTTTCCCTTAGCTATGTAAGGAGCCTGATTTGTTAGGCCCTTTCCAGCTCTCCATCTAAAATCCCAAAACATGGCTTGACCATGTTACTCTCCTGCTTGAAAATCTTCAGGGACTCCTAACTGCTTACTGGATAAAATTCATCCTTAGCCTGCCATTCAAGGCTCTCTACTCCCTGACATTGCTCTACTTTTCTCCCTCTCCTCTCCTCCATATCTGTATTGCTTCAGGAAAACTGGGTTAGTTGCCATATATACATATCCCACATGGTCTGTTTCTGTACCATTACTCACATGGCTCCAAGTCTTGCTTTTGCCTCTGCTTTTTGAATTTCTCCTTGTCCTTTAAGGCCATCTCCTCCATGAAGTCTTCCCTGATTCCCTCACCTCTACCTGAAAATTAATTTTCCATCTTTGGATTTGGCATTCATGCTTGATCTCTTAAGTTCCTATGATGTGCAGGCACTGGGGAAGATAGCAAATTTAGAAAATGTATTGACTCTGCCTTCACAAAATGGGGTAAGGCAGTCACTGTTAACTAGAATACACAATATTAGCTGACATACCATTAGAAAAAGTACAGAACAGTGTTCTGTGAAGTCCCCATGTAGAAGTACTATTGTTGTTATTAAATTGTTTTTAGTCTTGACCCCTATCTGGGGTTTTCTTCTCAGAGATGCTGGAGTGATTTACTATTTCCTTCTCCAGCTCATTTTACAGATAAGGAAACTGAGGCAAACAGAGTTATGTAACTTAGCCAGGGCCACACAGCTAGGAAATCTGTCTGAGGCCAGATTTGAACTCAGGTTTTTCTGACTGCAGGCCTAGCTTTTACCTTAATGGTCTTTTCATCCTTCTTTACCTTATAGTGGATAAGTCATTCTCACTTATTTGAGGATATATCAATTAATCAATTAACCAATCAATGAGTATTTTATTCAGCATCCACTATGTTTTAGGCTCAATTCTTGATGCCATGAATTAGATTTTAAAAAATCTTTGCTCTCCAGGGAGCTTAAATTCAAATGGGGGAGGAGGAGGCACCAATACATACAAAACAATATGGGGGATGTGTGCCGGCAGTTGGGAAAATCAGGAAAAACAGGTAAGGAGGGAGTGCATTCCAGGTGTGGGGGAAGGTAAAAGCACAGAGATGAGAGATATTGTATCCTATTTGACCAAGATGGAAGAGACCAGTTTGACTGGATCTCAGATGGCCAGAGCGGGTGTCACACATGATGAGGCTGGATAGGTGGGGAAATAAAGAGCTTCAAAAGATAAAGGGAAGAGCTGGTAAATTATCCTGGAGGCAGTGAGATGATTGAGGAGGGAAGTGACACTGTGCACTAGGCAGTGGTAGCTGTGTTACTTAGAATGAAGGAGTCAGTTATGAGGTATCAGTTATGAGGTACACAGAGGTAGAAAAGGCAAGATTTGCTAAGTGTTTGGATATGTGGAGTTAGAAAGATTGAGGCGCCAAGGGGGGAAGAGGAGAGAGAGAAAGAGACACAGAGAGAGAGGAGGGAAAGAGAATGATAGAGGAAAGAGAATAATAGATAGAGAAAAAGAGAGAGACAGAGATAGAATGACAGGAGAGAGTATGAGAGAGAACTTGAGAAAGGGACAGACAGAAAGAGGAAACCAATGAAAGAAGGAGAAGAGAGGAGAGAGAGAATAAGAAGAGAAAGAAGAGGGGGAGGGAAGAGAGAGAGAATGAAGAGGAGAGACATCAAAAAGAATGAGAGAAGGGGGAAAGAGACAGGGGAGAAGAGGAGAGAGGGAGAGAAAGGGAAAGAGAAAAAGAAAGAGGGAGAGACACAGAGAGAGAATAGGAGAGGAAGGTAAAGAGAGAGAGGAAGGGAAGAGGGGAGAGAGGGAAAGGGAGAGAGAGAGGGCGGAGGGGGACAGGGCCAGGGTCCAAATCTGGAAGACTAAAGGCATCCACTCTGCTCTTAGGCTTTAGGAGTGCAGTGCCTCTGTCTTATTCATCTCTCTTACCTGCATACCCCTCTGTGGAGTCCAGTTGCTTGTTATATATTTAATACTAAATAGTATCTTTTTTCATGATGTGTGAGAACCCTCCCCCTTCTGACTTGGTATCCAATTGGCTTTATGAAGGGGAGAATGGGGTTTTCTCCAGCTTACCAACCTTCAGGTGATGAATCTCTCTGCTTTTAGTCAGGCTGAGCCTCTATCCACACATAATGCATCACCAGATCTGTACTGGAGCTTCCCCAGGTTGTTGCAGCTTCTTCTAATGCCTGTGCTCCCTTGTCAGAATCTTTTGAAAGAATACCAAGATCAAATCTGAACCAGGAGGAGGTTTTTAGTTGAGGGCTCTGTGTATAGTGAATGAAATGAATGAAAAAGCATTTATTAAGTACTTTACTGTGTACCAAGCACTATACTAAACTCTGGAGATACACATACATGAATTTAAAAAAAAAAAAAAAAAAAAAAAACAGTCCCTGAACTCAAAGAGCTTTTAGTCTTTCTAGAACAAGAAAATACATGAAGGATGGTGGCCAGAAAAGGACATTTTGCTCAGAAAGTTATGGGCATGGTAAAGGAGGATGTGGGGAGCAAGTTGACATTCCCAGTCCAGGAACAGTAGCAGAGTTGATTTTATCAACCGGTGACTGATGAATGGATCTTGGAAGAAGGGAGGACATGAGTAAGAAATTAAAAACAAAAACCAAACAATCACCTCGTCAGTTGAGAAATTTTGGTTCTGAATTATGATTTGAGCTCCAAAGTAATATGACCTCACTTAAGTTATTTGGAGTCAAGCTAGTTGCTTTAGTTTTTCAAGGAAAGGTCATCAAGGATGAACTTGCTCATCCAGTCCTCATCGTACCTGGTGCATTTAATCTGTCTCTCTAGCCTTAGCTTGAACACTTCCAGTAATAGGGAGCTCACTACCTCCCAAGAGAGCTCTGTTCTTTTTTGGATGACAATAACAAGAGAACACATTGAACTAGTTAAAGTAGATTTATAGTGTTGTAATTGTGATCGAACTATATCTTCCCTTGTGTGGATGTGAATTGACACAAGTGCTGGATCCCATAATGCAAGCCACATTGGGGAAAATGTGCCGCGCTCACCAGAAATTTGCCCACTTAGGTGGAGGACAACTGGAACAAATTATATGCATTCTAGCTTGTTATACTGCATTGGCAATAGACATGAGCCCAGTAACTTGAGTATTATAGCAGCACTGCTATAGTTGGTTGTGTCAGCCTTTCCATCCTGCACCCCCTTTTATATATTTATGGCTGGAGTGTAAGAAACTTAAAAGACTGGGGACGGCTATGAAGAATTTCTTTCCTCTCTTCTCCTCCTTTCCTTTTCTCTTTCCCTCTCTCCTTTTTCCTCCTCTCTTCTCTCCCTTTCTCCTATCCTTCCTCTTTTTTCTTCTTTCTCTTTCCTTTTTTCTTCTCATCTCTCTTTGTCTCTCTCTGTCTTCCTCTCCCCTCTTCCTCCTCCTCCTCCTCTCCTCTTTTCTCCTCTCCCCTTCTGTCTCCTCCTTTCTTTTTCTTTCTCCTCCCCACCTCCTCCTCCTTATCTTTTCCCCACCTCATTAACATTTTGTAGGGGTAGATAGAATGGGGAATAAATCCTTCATTCATTTTTCTCCCCAAGAGCACAGACCACAATCCAATCAGCAAGAGACCCTTTTGCTTTTTGTGGTTTGGGTGGTTTCTGTTTGCAGTGTAGGAGCTGGAGTTCCTAGGTTCCAAGCCTGAGTTTTGATGTTGTGTATCCTTGGAGAAGTGATTTCATAGAAACATAGTATTTCAGACTTTAAACATCATCTCATCCAGTTGCTCTTAACTTGGTCCATGGACCATAGATTTCAAGGAGTTCATGAATTTTATAAAAAAAAAATTTATAGCTGTATTTCAACATAATTGGTTTCATTTGAACTCCTCTGTATTTTGTTTTATACATTTAAAAATAGAATTCTGAGGAGTTGATAAGCTTCAGCACACTGCCAAACGACTCTCTGGTACCACTCAAAAAGATTAAGAACTCCTGATACAATCCAACCTTTTTATTTTACAGATATGGAAACTGAGGCCTAGAAAGGCCATATGGCTCAGTCATATAATTACTAATTGACCAATCTGAGTCTTGATTCTAGGTTTTCTGACTGCACAAAGCCCTAGTTTTACTGTACCACACTTTTATAGTTTTGTTCAGCAACTTTTCCATTGTGTAAATTAATAGTACCAAGGAGAAAAAATTGGAAAATAATCCTTTTTGAATACTGGATTTGAATTCTAGTTTGTTCGATGACTAGATTTAACTAGAAATGGATGATAAAATGTGTGATGGGAAAAGGGAAAGGAGACAGGGAAAGAAAGAAAAAATCATCATCAGAGATGATATCCAACAACTTGGCATTGCCATCTGCTACCTGCCAGTGGTACCTAAACTAAGTCATTTAACTCATGTTTCCTCACTCATAAAAATAGAAATTGGAATAACATGATTTTTAGGGTTTGGTTCAAGTCCTGTGAACATAAGAACTTAACATTTCTAGCCAAACCATTTCCTTAATGAATGAATTTCCTCTTTGTCTTGGACAAGTGGTATTCCTAACACTACTTTGACACTTCTGGTGATGGGGAGTTCAGTATCTATCAAGATCATTCTTTTAATTTTTTAATAATTCAAAAGGATTAGAAGTTCTTCCTTAGATTGAGCTCAAATGCACTGCCCTATTACTCCCACCCACTCTGAACCTTGTTTCATATTCTGGGGTTAAGCAGAATATGTAGAATCTTTTTTACTGATGGCAGACCTTAAGATAATTAAAGAAAACACTCCTTTTCACTACTAAATCTTTTCTATTCTAGAATAAACATTCCAAAATTTCCAATTTATTCAATCATTCCTCTTATATCACATATTTAAACCATAGGATCATAGATTTAGAATTAGAAAGGACCTAAGAGATCAAGTCCAATCTATGTATTTTATATATGATTAAATTGAGGACCATAATAATGAAACACCCTACCCATTGTCACATAGTTTGTCTGAGAGAGCATTCAAACCCAGATCTTCTGACTCTAAGTGTAGGGTCCAAGGAGTTCCTGCTAAAAATCCTTAATGGTGCCTTTAAAAGTAAATAACGCTAAAAATGTGTATATTATTAAATTACCCAGAGTTCATAACACATTTATGTTGTTGAAAGGAGTTTGGAGTGTAAAAAAGCATTGGTAATTCTTACATCTGCCTATTTTATTCTGTTTGCCTTCCTGTGCTTCTAACTTTTCACTGTCCCTCATTAAATGTGTTGAGGTCTGAAATTGAGCCACTTGTTTCTGCTGTGGCCTGACAATGGAAGAACACAACTATCATTTAGTAATATTTTTTACACATCTACCCGCTTTAAGGCTTGGTCAGTCTGAGCAAAATATTGTTTAAATGGCACCTTGTTCATAGGAGTTCAATAAGTATTTGTCTGACAGTTATGTTTTTAAGTGCTTTGAGATCCTCTGGGGAGAGATTTTGTTTTGTTTTGTTCATAAAGGAAGAATTGTTCAGAATTACTTTCCATTTTATCTGAAAATGAAAGCAGTCAAAATAGAGTTCATAATGGAGGGTGAATTCATATAGTTCCTTGAAAAAACAGGAGAAAATGTTATTTTATCCATTTGATGTTGTTCCCGAATGGCAGAATTTCTGATGTTTGGGCCTGGCTCAGGTCTTGTTCACCAGCCACAATGATTGGGTATTATGGAATAAGACTCACATCAAAAATCCTGCCCTGAACAGCTTCAAATAGCTGATGAAAATGCACTAGTGATTTCTGTCCTTTTTGAAGTTGGCTTTTAGTAGAGCACTTCAAGCTTTTGGGGCTTGATGAGCAAAAGAAGGTGGAAGATGAGAAGAACCTTCCATTTGTAATTTCAAAGGGAGGCATCAGGCTCTACAAGTGTAACTTAGAACCCTGGATAAACATAAGTGTGGGCGGGTGGCCTTGGACAGCAATTTGGTCCAAAGGTACCTCTTCTCTCACGTACCTTCTTTTATTGCTTATATTAGTTAGTACCATGCCCCTGAACCATACATTAGCTCAGAATTGCTGTGATAGTTAGAATCAATAAAACTAATAAAATAATATTAATAATTATACACCAGTTTGCATTATCCCTGTGTAATGATTTTTTTTCCCACTCTAGCCCTTTGAGGGAAACAAGTGAAGTATGGTTTGGTTTGAGATGTTTTTGGTCCAGAGTTATGATTTCATTAATATAGGGAACTTGTATTGTGCCAGCTCCAATGTCAGTTCACTAACTCAACTATAACTTAGTCTTAAATGATCATGATAATGATGGCAACTCACATATATATCACAGCACAGTTACAAGTACAATTTCATTTTTATTAGCCATGTGACTCTAGGCAAATTTACTTCACCTCTATTTCCCTCAGTTTCCTCATCTATAAAATAGAGATAATTATAGCCCTACCATCTCCCAGATTGTTTAAGGATCAAAGAAAATAATGGTTTTTGAAAAGTCATTAGTGTAACGTGCTGTTGTCTCCAGAGGCTGCTGGATCGCTCTCTGGGAAGAGATCTGCTGTGTCTACTCAAATCTCTCAGACAGATTCTTCTTCCTGTAACGAACCGTTGTCTCCAGGCAGTTGCTGTTAACTCTTGTCCTTAGAAGTGACTTCCCTTCCTACAGAGAGCCCCGTCAAGCCTGATGCAATTCAGAGTCTTTTCTTGAATCCTGGCTCTGAATCTCCTCCAGCTCTTATCCTTCTCCAGGCCGATCTGCTCTCTGCGCCCAGTGCTGTGTCTTTTATCCTCCCAGAGAATGGGCGTGGGATAATGCAAGGGCTTCTGGGAAGAACCACCCCAGCCAATGAGCTTGCCCCCTCTATCAAGGCAACCTGAATTCTCACCTTGTAATTGTCCAGAAAACCTGAGTTCTCACTTAGTAATCCTAACACATTAGTACTTGTTTCCTTTCCTTTTCCCCACCCAAGATATTTTGAGTAGAAGAATGAAAGTAATCTATTATGGCAAAAGTAGTCTTAGTTTAAGAACCGGAGAACTTGAGTTCAAATCCTAGCTCTGCTACTAACTCACTATCAGAGTTAGGCAACTCATAGCCTCTGTTAATGCATCTTGCAAATCAGAATTTTGAATTCATTCATCAGTAAGGTCTCTTCCAACTCAAAGTTCTGTAAACCTTTTGCAAGAGGCAGATGTGACTTTATTGGATTTTTCCTGTGGCTCTTTACTATCTTGAGGGTGGGGATATAGATCATATCTTAGGTATCCAGGAAAGAGCTCTTACTAAATCTCACCAATGGGAAACATTGACCCTTTTTCTTGGAAATAAACCACAGCTAAATTTGGCTATGACTTGGGTATGGGGACAGGGAAAGAAAGGTAGAGATTTCAGAGATAGAGGTCACACAAGGTGATAGCTATTTGGGAATGGGATGTCAGCTCACCAAAGATTTAATTCAATTCAAAAATGTGGGTGCCCAAACTAGGTCCCATGGAATTGATGGCATTGAACCACTTGAATGCAGCCCCTGAACAAATGTCAGATTTAGTGTGTCCCTCCCATTCATCCCCAGCTGGGAAATTTATCAGTAAAGTGTTTCAGTGATTTTTCTTTCAGTTTAATTCAGTATTTATAAGAAACACCCCAGATTTGCATGGCACCATATAAGACAGTAAAGGTTATGGGAAAAAAATCAAATTTGGTTCTTGCTGCCAAGGAATTTACAGCTTCAATTCAGAGGGAAAACACTGTTTATATACAGTACAGAGAATGCAAAGCACATTATGATCAAGTGCCCAAAAGGTCTTTTCCATCTCTAAATTCTGAGGATTTAATACGTGGGACCAAGCATTAAGTTCAATGAAGAGAGGGCAAACGTTGGAGTCAGAAAAGGTGTTTGAATCCCTGGTTAGCAACCTACTAACTGCAACATTAGGCAAATCATGTAATACCTCTAGACTTCAGTTTATTCTCTCATAAAATATTGATTTTTTTTTATCATTTTGGGTTGGATCAGATGACTTCTAAGGTTTTTTTCCCTGCTCAGAAAATCTTATGCTTCTTGTCTTTGAATAAGCCATAAACTTTGTTAGTCTACAATTTCTTACCAACTGATCCCTTAACTGTGATCAATTTCTTGTTCCAATTTCATGCCAGATAGCAAATAAGTTGGGGATAAAAAAGGAAGACCCAGGCTCCTAGCCCTAACCTGATTTATTTTGCTAGCCAAGTGGAAGAGTTTTCAAAGAGGAAAGAAGATTTCTTTTAAACCCCTTCCTCAAAAGTGCTGAGATACCCCTTCTCTATTTTTACAAAAGAGCTCATGTATGGGCTACTGAAGAACAGTTGAAGAAAGAATCCAGCATCATTTCAGTGCCATTAGGAAACAGAAAAGGACTGAATTCAATATCATTCTTCCCATTTTACATATAACAAAGCCATGGCTTGGGGAAAGTAGTCATTTCTCCCATAATTGATACCATTAATAAATGGTGAATCATAATAGTCTTCTGACTATTACCTTGATGCTCTTTTCCTCCTTATCATTCTCTCAATTCCCTTATCCCCATATAATTTTGCCCCTATGAATACTTGGTTTCAAACTACCAAATTTGGCTTCTTTCAGAGTTTAATGATTAAAAGTCAAACTGAAAAAGCCATTTACTCCTTCTATAACTTTTTCTTCTGGCATCCCTTTAGCAGTAGCCTTTGCATAATATTTGGATATTATACCTTAGTATAAAGAATGTGAAAATACTGAATATAGAACTATAAGACTAGCAAATATGATGTAGCAATTCTGGGTGAGGAAAAGGGACTTTTAAAAAGCAGAAAAGTAGAGCTTTGCAGTTAGAATTAATAATGATTACATGAGGATTGAGGGGAGGGGTCAGGAGAAAGGAATGGACTCAAAAAAACAGAAGGTTGGAAGGTGTGAAACATAGAGTGGAAGAGTGAAGTAGAAATGCCTGAACAGGAAAGCACTTGGAACACTGAATCTTTGGACTAGGAATGTCTTTAGAACCTAGTATTTTAGAACACAAGATTGAGCATTAGATTTGAAAGGGCTCTCCTGCTCTGGATTATTTTACATGGGAACGTGCCAGCCAGTGCAGTCTAGCAAAGCAACTGGAATCATTTCCCCTGCCTTCTAAAATATTTTTAAAGTAAATAAATAAAACTCCTGAGTGCCCTTTCTGTACTTAGCCTCTTACTTGGATGCCATGAACTCCTTAGTGAGGTGAGGATGAGGCAGGGCAACTTGGGGGCAGTGCCAAGGTTTTGCCACCTTGTAAAATGAGGGCAACTTAGTGTTTTTTCAGACAATTCTTGGTGCTAAAGGAATCCGAACAATGTTTGTAGCACTATTCTAAGGCAGGAGATTCCTGACAGCACTTTGTTTTCTTCTTGGAGGGATGGAGAGCCTTTCATTGCAGATCTTGAAAGCATAAGAATTTGCATGCTTGAAGACTGTAGATAGCAAACAATTAGGCTCCTGGTGATTTATTTTTCCATTTTTCTATTGACTTTTTTTTCCCTCCTAAAATAAGCAGACCCCTTTTTTGGACTCTGAAAATTTAAAGATAATGGGAGCCTAATGAATCCTATCTATCTGTCCTCCCATCCCACAAATCCCTTTGGTGGTGAATTCCTTCCCATTACTCTTTGAAAATTACTTTGGGTTCATTATGTTTTCTAGCCCCTGGTTATTGTAGGAGAAATTCTCCCCCAAATAAGCAAACAACAACAACAACAAATGAAGCCCCTGAAAGTTAGAAAGCTTCTTCATGGATCATGTCCCCCCAGTTTGGATCCTACTTAAGGCCCTGCTAATGTTGATTAGCTTAATTGATTCTAGAATGTTAATGTTTAAGAGACCTTGGAGCTCATAAAGGAAGTGAGGATATTTAGACTAGAACAATAAATCACTATGCATTCATTAAATGCCTGTTAAATGTGCCAATCACTGAGACTGATACTGAAGACAGACAAAAAGAAATAGCCTCTGCCCTCAAAGAGCTTACTTTCTGTCTTAGGAAACATGTATATAAGACTAGATGTAAAAATAAAGTCATTGGGGGGGATAGTTCTAGCATATTGTAGGATCAAGAAAACTCAGTGGACTGATCTTTGAAGGAATTCCAAATGGTGAAGATGAGAAGGGAATATTTTCTAAGCATAGTGGTGGGAGCCTTGATGGGAGATGGAGTGTCCTATATAAGTCTCTTAGGTCCTTTCACTTTTAAATCATATAAATCAGTACATCCAGTCCCTTTGTTTTACACAGAAAAAAGCTGAAATACCTTAGTCAGTGTCACACGGCTAATGACAAAGCTGAGATTTGAACTCAGGACTCCTAACTCCCAGGCAGCTACACTGTGTTGAATCCTTCTAACTTTGCTTCCTAGTAGTGAAAACTTTTTCAGATTAATCAGAAAAAGTACCTATAACAAAAACTATTAGAATAGAATTTGGAAGTCACAGAATATTGGCGCTGAAGGGGACCTTGGAGATTGCCTAGCCCTTCATTTAACAGAAATCCCATACAGTTAGGAAGTGACAAAGATGGGATTTGAATTCAGATTGTAGGACGCCATTGTTTTTGGCTCTAGAGCAGAAAGCTTTGCTGTAGATAGGTTGATTGTACATCGATCTCTACCCATCACTCAGACATTTTTCAACTCTTTGCTGAATCTGGCTTCCCACTATTTCCTTTGGCTTCCTCATCCTCAAGGACTAGCACAGCACTTGGTATATTTGTTGTCATTTAGTCAATTTTCAGTTATACTGGATTCTTCATGACCCCTTTTGGAGTTTGCTGAAATGGTTTGTCATTTATTTCTCCAGCTCATTTTACAGATGGGGAAACTGAGGCAAACTGAGTTTAAATGACCTGCTGAGTGTTACAT
This sequence comes from Sminthopsis crassicaudata, assembly GCF_048593235.1. Classification (NCBI taxonomy): domain Eukaryota; kingdom Metazoa; phylum Chordata; class Mammalia; order Dasyuromorphia; family Dasyuridae; genus Sminthopsis; species Sminthopsis crassicaudata. Next base: position 507,677,545 of record NC_133619.1, read on the forward strand.
AGCTATTAAGTGTCTGAATTCAGATTTGAACTCACCTCTTCCTAACTTCATACTGGCATGTAGCTGCTTACTAAATGGTTGTTGATTTTGTTTTAATCAATCGGGGAATGACATATTTTTATGGATTTATATCAATTGTCTATACATTTGAAAAATGACATTTTTATCAGAGACACTTGCTATAAAAATGTTTCCTAGCTTTCTCTTTCCTTTTTAATCTTGGCTGCTTTGGTTTTGTTTCTCTAAATAAATTCTTTCCTTTGCCATATCTGAATCTAAACTAGATCCAGCTACTCTTCTAATTCCCTTATGATATCATCCTTTATGTGTTAAAGTACCCATTTTGACTTTATCTTGGTAAATGCCATCAGAAAACCCTATAGGGTTTCTGTCTTCTTATTTTTGAATTTCCCCGGAAGTTTTTATCAAATAGTGATTCTCGTCCCCAAAGTGGGGTTCTTTGGAGTTATCAAATTCTAGATTAGTCTGGGCAATTACAACTGAGTTTTATATACCTAATCTCTTTCTAATCCATTGGTCTATTTTTTTCAGCTAGTATCAGATAATTTTAATGATTAACACTTTGTAATATAGTTTGAGATCTAAATGCTTGTTGATTAATCATAATTGATCAAGATTGTTGATTACTCCCCTTTTCTCCTCCCTACCCCGGTGGAACATAAACTCCTTGAGGGTCTTCTTTGATTTTTACTTTGAATATCCTTAGCCCTTGGCACTAAATAGGTGCTTAACAATTCTTTAAAAAAAAAATTTAAAAAAAAATCAAACTGAATTGATTTAAAAAAAAAAAAAAAAGTCAGCAATTCAGGCCCTTAGTAGAGTTCTTATGTTAACTGTTTGGACAGAGATTTTTCAGGTGTTCGCTTTTGTCTGACACAAAGTGCCCCGGGCAGCTGTGATTTCTGATGGGCCTTGGGATTGTGAAAAAGAGAAAAGATTGGGGGGGGGGAGTGACTGGATTGTCAGAAAGCTAATCCTCCCCCACACCTGTGCAGGAGAAACATGACACAGGCCTAGTGATGCACTTAATCTGTCACCACAACATTCCCGGGGTGACCCGTCCAGCCAGCACAGCTTAAGTTACACTCCCCGGTTATCAGCCACCTCTAGGGTTTCTGGCCATTCTGCTCCTCAACAATGTCTATTTGTTCTCAACCCTGATCTCCAAGGAGGAATTTTAATGGTGCAAAGAATTGGGAGAGAGGAAGGGGGACAACTTTTGGGGCGTTTTTCGTCACATCTGTTATTTTTTCTTACACACACACACACACACACACACACACACACACACTGCCGTTATGCCCAATAAAGTAGAATTCTGCCCCTGATTTTATTTGTTCACACCCGGAGAGGAACTTGCCCCATTTATTTCTAAGAGTTGTAGCAGTAAGTTGCTACAGTTTCCATGACTAGTTTCTTTTAGCTACAAAGAAATGAAGCTCTCTGTAGTTCTGTGGGGGCTTCAGTGACTTTTTGAGCAATTGAACCTTGGTCTCAGCCTAATGACTGGTAGGGAAGGAAGGAGGAGAGAATAAAAGGCATTGGCATTCTGGGATTTTCCCATCAGCATCTTCGGCTTCTAGGCTCAAAGCAACTTATTGTCCAGGGGAAATCTGTTTGGGCCGCCCAGAATATTAAAAGGAAATAAATAAATATTTATTAAGAATTTAATATTGCATTTAATAAGCATTTATTATATTTCCCTACTTTAAACTAAGTGCTTTTGATCTTAATAACAACCTGGGAGATGGGTGCTGTTATGATCCTTATTTTACAAATGTATAACTGATTCCAACAGAGTAAGTTGACTTATCCAGGTTCACATAACCATTAAGTCAGGTTGGATTAGTACTTCGGTTTTTTGCCTGTCTCCAGTGTTACTGCTTTAACCACTGCACCATCAGCTATAACTATTAAAAGATGTTTATACGAGGAAGATTGATTTAGGAATTTTAAAAAGGTGCTTTTAAAAATACTTTTTGTACTTTGATACTTTTTATATACTTTGATATTAAAAAAAACTAAGTTATTATACTTCCTCTGTATTGAATTTAAGACCTCAAAATAATTTGGGTTTGAATCTCTATGATTCTAACTAGCTGTGAAGTGGCTCAGTCCCCTTTTTGGGTACTTCCTCTGTAAAATGGAGTTAATAATCCTTGTCCTCTCTCCCTCCCTACCTCAGGGGCTTCTTTAGAGCAAGGCTTCTTAAATTTTTTTCCTCTTTTTATCCAAGAAATTTTTACTCAACCCCAGGTATATATATGGTTATATAAAATAAGAATGTGAATCACATTTACTAATTTGCTAATAATTAATAATAAATCATAATTTTGTGACCCTCACATTCAATTATGTGACCCCATATGGGGTCAAACCCTACAGTTTAAGAAGCTCTGGGGAACATATGAGAAGAGTTGATAATAATAACTACATTATTGTTTATTTAGAGGGTTTTCCTCACAGCAGCCCTCAGAACCAGGGAATGCAACTATTATTATCCCCATTTGACAAATGAGGAAACTGAGACATAGAGCAATAGAGTTAGATGCCAAAGATCATTCAGCTATTAATCCTAGATTAAACTCATTTCTCTGTTGACATCACTTGGCCTGTCAAGGAACCTTTTTATTCTAAGTGCTTCAAAATCGGTGAAATAATGGATATGTGGGATAGCCAGTACACCTTAATATCCTGTATAATTATAGAGTTAGGGAGCCAATTTATGATTGATTACATTAGTTACTGGGAATGTGATGGAAGATGAGATGCTATGGAAGAGGGAAGGGGCAGAAGCTTCTCTCTAGTTTAGGATATCAGAGTTCTGTATGTCAAAAGCAAGACATACGTAACCAGGACTGATACCAGCTCAGAGTGCAACACTACCTCCCTATAGAATAGAAACAATAGTAATGACCTCTCACATTTCTACTACGCGGGAGTCCTTTCCTCACCCCCTGCTGGATGAATGGCCTGTGCTTTTGTTGCCTCCTTTGTATAGATTAATTACTTTCACTGACTGCCTCCTGGGCTTGTTTTAATGAAAGTGCTATGTTGACTAAACTAAAGTGCTCTAAAATGTGGGAATCAATCCGAAGCTCCTAGAGGGCAGGAATGTGATTCTGAGGACTGAGAAACATCTAACTTCAAATTCTATGCATTTAATAACTCTGTGTTTCTGGGCAAGTCATTTAACCTCAGTTTCATCATCTGTAAACTGGACATATTAATAACATCCACCACACTGTTGTTGGGAAGATCAAAGGAGATAATATTTATAAAGTGTTTCCCTACACATACACACACACACACGCACGCGCACACACATACACACACACACTTTAAAGCTAAGTAGCACAGGAAGACCTGAGTTCAATTCTAGCCTCAGATACTTACTAGCTGTATGACCTTGGGTAGGTCACTTAGCCCAGCTTGCCTCAGTTTCCTCATCTATAAAATGAGCTGGAGAAGGAAATGGCAAACAACACCAGTATCTTTGCTAAGAAAACCCCAAATGGGGTCACATGCCTGAAATTACTGAACAATAAATACTAATTGTTGGTGTGATGATCTTTCTAGGAGTCAAGACAAAATAAATACAAAAAGAGTGTAAAAGAGGCAGTTTCTTAGCTTGATGCAATAGAAAGAACATTGAATTTGGAAACAGAGGGCCAGACTGGAAATCAGATTCTGCCCCTATTCAGGAGCTTGTTACTGACCCTTGATAGGCCCCAGGTTCTTAATTTTAAAAATTAATTGGTTCAGTGAGATGCTTCTCAGATCCTTTTTAGCTCCATGCCTGACTCCCTCTGTGAGATTAAGAAACGAATGGTACCAGAACTCAGTGACAGCCACCAATTACAGTTACGTTTGCTTTCGTCTAAAAAAGCTTAACTAATAAGATCTCTTTACACTGTATAGACAACACCTTCAACACCTGCCTTAAGAACAGTATCCTCAAATCCCAGATGTGCCCTTGTTGACTTTTGTTTTTGTGTGTGAGTATTTACAGAGTAATTGAAAGCTAGGGCAAACCAGTAGTTAAGTGTACATAATGACAATTGAACATTAGCATCACAAATGTATAGAACAAATGTTTTCCAAATTAATTAAGGAAAATTGCAATAACATGAAACAGTGTGTTTCCTTCAAAGGGAGTCTTTGGAAGGTTTTTCCCCGGAAAAGCCATTTTCCAATTGAGCAAGTCCCTTAATTATCTCTATTTGCATTTGAATGCAAATGTATTGTGGGTTCTTTTCCCCTCTTAGAAATGAGCTCTACCTGATTCTGACCTCTCCTGTTGTTATAATTAATTAGGATAGTCTCTTCTCTCTCAGCTACATTATCTGTGGGCAGGAGGTCAGGAATAACATAGATCATTTGAAGTACCCAGCTTTAAGGAAAAAACAAAACTTTTCTTTTAGTCAATAGTTTCTATCACTTGCCTCATCAAACCTTATATTAGGAATTCGGGTAAGGCTTAAGATTGATTGACAAGAGTTAAAGGAGAGCTACAGGGAGAGTAATCAGCTTATGAATTTTGTGTGTAGGGCCTCTTCAATCAGCATTCATTTACCACAGTATCTGGGGCTGGGAGTTAGAAGAACAAGGTTTTGGGCAGTAACTAGCTGTTTAGCCCCAAGAACATAGCTAAATTATGCTAAGTCTGTAAGACTCGGTTTCCATTAAAAAAAAAAAAAAAATGGGAATAATGACACCTGTGCTTCCTGCCTCAATGGTCCTATGGGCAAAGTGATTTGTAAACTTGAACAAACTACTACAGGAATGGGAGTTATTGCGTGAGCATGTATTATATTGTTCTAACTTCAAAACTGTTAATTGTCTCAAATCCACACTGCAGTCCTACAAAAAGGTTTCTCTTAGAGCAACACCCAAAGTGATTTTACCCATTTCTGTACAGCTACTAAATTTTGGGACCAGATTTGAACCCAGGTCTCGACTCCTTCTCAAAGTACTTTTATTGTTCAGTCAATGAGTTCTATCCAACCCTTCGACCATAGGGATTTCTCGACAAAAACACTGAAGTAGTTTACCATTTACTTTTCCAACAGATTAAGGCAAACAGGTAAAATGACTTGACCAGGATCACACAGATATTATTTGAGGCTTTGAACATAGGTCTTCCTGACCCAGTACTGTATCTACTTCATCACTTAGCAACTTGGTCATTCTCCTAGTAATGAGTAACATTTAGACTGCTTTGCAGAATACAGTGAAGGGTAGGAGCTAGAGAAAATTCATCCCGAGTCATAGAGCTAGTGTCTGTTGGTCATAAAACAGGTATAAAGATGTAGTCAGGTATGAGGAGTTTCCCTAGGGTTTCTAAGGCAGAAGGATTGGAAATAAATACTCTTTCCATATCACTTCAAACTAGTTCCTTAACTCTCAGGATGGTGGTCATCAAAGCTTTTGTAAAGCACCATAAAAATGTGAGCTAGATGCTTATTATTATAAAGAAGACTTTAAACACAATGCATCATCTGGGTCACCCCATTAACTCAAATTATGGCACCTTATGAAAATGCTTACCCCATCTCTTAGCATCTGCTTTATGAATATGCATCTCAAACATTGCAGGCATACCCTCCTATAAGGAAAGAGTATGTTATGGGTGCTTATAATATTACCCAGTCTTGCGTAAATCGAATGAGTTGCCATGCAAGCAAGGCTCCTGAGCCCTCATTTATCGTGTGAATAATGGAGCTATTTGATGCCATTTTCATTTTCGTCAGGTGAATTAAAAAAAAAAACCCACAATATGGAACACCTGTATTGCACAGCTGTGAGGATCCTGTCTCTGAACAGGAAGTGCAATGAAGCAGTGATGTTCTTTTCGATAAATTGGATGGCTATGTTGAATTCACCACAATGAGATAGGAGAAGCACTGAATTTGGAATAAGAAATGGAGTACAATCTCTTACCTCTGCCACCGATTTCCTAGATGACATTGCGGGTGAATTTGATGGACCTCCAAGGTCGCTTTCAACACAAAATCTATCTAGCATCCTAGCAGCACAGTATTTTATACACAGCAAGTTATTCAATCGCAGAATCTCTGAGAAAGGACATTAGAGGTCATCTTGTCCAGCTGGTAGTTACATCCCAGACAAGTGATTGTCTAGCCCTGGATAAATATTTACTGACTACATGGACCCATTAAATTTCCTGTAGCATTCCTTTAGGAATGATTTCCCATAGCTTCAATTTTCAGATATGCTTAATCAACAAGCCCATTCATTCTGCCAGTATCTATCTCAATGCAGAACTAGTCCTGAAGATCCCAAAGGGATTCTAACCCACGTTGTTGGTTAAATTAGTGCCTTCTTTCGAGATGAAAAGCCCCACTCCTCTTCCCTCTGACAGAGTTGCTTGAGCTTAATAAAGACCATTAGCTGGGCCAGTAGAATAGATAGTATTTGCTCTAGGCAAAAGGATTTGGTCCTGAATTATCTAAGAGGGACTGGCAAAAATGTTTTAGGAACAAGCCAGAGACCTCTGGAGGGAAAAAAAAAAGAAATCCAGGGCTCAACCAATGAAAAGGAGATTTAGAGCAGCTCTGCTTAGGTCAGGTAACTATTATTATTATTGTTGAACAATCATAGCTGCATTTACATCCCACTTCAAAGTTTTCAAGGCATTTTTCCTGTGAAGTAGGTATTATTATTCCCCCTTTACAGATGGGAAAACTGAGTTTGCCCCTTGAAGGCACATAAATGGAAAACAGTATAGTTAGGGAATGGGAGGCGTCTGTTTCTGGTGTGCTTGATCCTAGAAAGTCAAGTCAATAAGAGTCTATTAAGCTCCTAGGGTTTGGGATACAATGAAAGGTCAAAAACCATCCCTGCTCCTAGAAGTTCACAATCTAACAACTTGCAAATATACTTATCACTTCCCTTCTAGCTCTAACATTCTGTGTTCCAGGATCCCTTATGTATCTAACTTCAGTTTCCTAAGAGTCTTTGCTCCTTGAAACATAATAATATCCTTAAAGATGCAAAGGTAGGGCAGGGACTGGACCTCTGAGTTTCTTTGAGATAGTAAATTCCCAGATGAGGGAATACCCTCTACCAGTGTAGACTGACACCTTTTTTAAGATTTGAAGTTTTATTATCTAAGGCACTGAGGAGGTAAATGACTTCCATAAAGTCACAAAATTAGATTGTAGTAGAAGTAGGATTTGAATCCCCATGCTTCTTGCTTCAAGGAAGGCTATCTTTAGAGTCTATTTTGGGAGACCCCTTAAGGAAGCAGAAAATATGGTGATTTGGTGGGGGTTTTTTGTTTTTGTTTTTGTTTTATTGCTTTGCTTTTGTTTGACTTTCCCCCTTTTTCTTTTTTTCTTTTTGTACATCTTTTTTTCTATATACATATATCAGGATTAATATCATATGGAAGGACAGACTTTGCAAGACCCAATTTTGCTTCTGATTTTGTTGCCAAATCTTTATGACTCTACTTTCAGAACTGTTGATTTCCAGGGTCTCATTTTTTTTCTCTCTTTCTCTAATACTACTCAGTAATCTATCACTGAGCCCAGAGAGGCCTCTGGGATATTACAATGCAAGAGATTCCATCATCAAAATCCACTCCCCCTCAAAAAACTGTCCCTGACTATTTGTGTGTGGTGTTTATTTTTATCCAGAACATTAACTCACAGAGATCAGCAGTTTCTAATTCCTCCAGCAGTCAGACCTAAGGAGTCTTTGTGAACTTGTGATATGTACTATGATGCTTTCCATAATGAGCTCAAAGTCCTTAGGGTTATGTCTACAATAGAAGAGAGACAGAAATAGCTAGGAACATTGAGGTAGTGGGCTTGGAAGTAGGGAATCTTAGTGCTTGTTGCTTACAGTAAATAGCCACGTTTGGAGGTTTTGAAGGCACATATTTTAAAGGGGAAAGCATGGGATTTTGAGTCGGAAGATCTAGTTTTGAGTTCTAGCTCTTCTACTAAGCTAAAAAGTGGAAAGCTCACTTAATTTCTCTGGATCTCAGATATCTTATTTATAAAAAGAGGGATACATTTGTTGAACTTCTCACCTCATAAGACAGTTGTGAGGAAAGTGCTTTTTTAAATCTTAAAAGAGCTATAAACGCATTAATAATATTAGTAGAAATAATAATGATAATAGGGGGCAGCCCAGTATTGGGAACAGAGCAGGAGTATGTCTGTCTGTTCACTGTTTGACACCTGTATGTATCTGGCCAAGTCCCTCACTTCCGTGGGCCTAAATTTGCTCATTTGTAATATGAGAAGGTTGGACTCCATGGCCTCAGAGGTCCCTTTTCCTCGACAATCTGTGGTCCTGTAATGGGGCCCCTCCCTAGAGTGGGATGGAGTCATGGAGCTCAGGATATGGGGGGCAGAGGTCTCCTCAGCTTGATATTTTTCTGGTTCTGCAAGGTGCTAAGCTTCATGTTCTAAAGCCCCTTTCTACTCTTTATAGTATATATTTTAAGGACTTTTCCAAGCCTGATATTCTACGTTCTGTAATTTTCTTGAATTCCAAAACTTCTGTCCTCCAGGGAAGTATTACAATTAAGAGGGAAAAAGAAAACAACTTTATAAATAATAGTAACCTGCTGTACTCTGAGAAATCTGGGAATCCTTCATTTATAAAACTGGGGATTGGGCTCTCTGAAATCCTTTCCAACTTAAAAAAAAAAATCTTCTGATTACCTACCTCATCTCTGCCAAAATTATCCCCTGATGCCTCTTCCTTTGTTCCAAAAAGCCTGGTCATTAGAGCCCAGATTCTGGCCATCCCTCTGGATGTCTTGTATCCAAGTACAAGTCTCACGCTTTGTGGGGGGCTCATCTCCAGGGGAATGGCCCACAGCAAGAGGAATTTTCTTCTAAAACTAATCTTTAGGGATTTGGATTGCAAGAAGCTCCTTTTGTCAATGAAGGACCTACCCAGATGTAAAACAGAGCTGTTGGGAGGCACATACTTTATAAAGTGTTACATGAAGGATCGTCATCTTTATGCAGTTGCTTCACATTGAAGTTTTTGAGATTTAGATTTTTCCAATCTCAAGTGACTTTCTCTTGGCTCAGGTGTTGGCAAATCTCACCAGTATTTAATTTAGTTAGGGTTTCAGTGAATTTTTATGTCCTACCCCGGGCTTTAAAAAAATGTTTCACACTTATAGGCAGCACAAAGAATTTGGCTAGCCAACACTGACCTTTGGTTATCCTTCATAGTTAGCATAATTAAGCATCTGTAATGTAAATGTATTATTAATAAGTTGGTTCCAATCACATCTTAATTTCTTCTTATGTTGTCTTTACGAAGTCTGGAATCTTAAAATAATAGGACTTAAAGCTGGAAAGGGTTCTGGAGAACATTTTGCCCAATTTCATTTCACAGAGGATTAAAGAAGATTGTGACCAACCCAAGATCACAAAACTAGTTAATAGAAGACAGAACCAGAACCTTTCTTCTGATTCCCAGATGCCTCAAGCCAGGATTGTTGTTACTTCTAGGTCACTGTAACTATGCAATTCTTTTTTTTCTCTCTCTCATCTTAATAACATTTTATTTTTTAATAGTATATATACATGCATATATATATAATAGTATTTATTTTAGTAGCATTTTATTTTTACCAAATATTTGCAAAGGTAGTTTTTTACATTCACCTTTGCAAAACCTTGTGTTCCAAATTTTTCTCCCATTCTCTCCCTCCCCAAGCAATCTAATATAGGCTAAACATGTACATTTTCATATTTGTCATGCTGTGCAAGAAAAGTCAGCTCAAAAGGGAAAAATATGAGAAAAAAAGCAAAGAAACAACAACAAAAAGGTGAAAATACTATGCTTTGATCCACAGTCAGTCTTCATAGTTCTCTCTCTGGATGTGGATGGCTCTTTCCATCTCAAGTCTATTGAGTAATTCATTTCTCTTATCTTTAAATGCTAAATGCTCCAAAGAAAGGCAGCTTTGCAGATTGAGTACTGGACTCAAAGTCTTGAGAATCTCTTATCTTGGCTGAGTGGCCCTGACCAGGTCATTTATCCTCAAAGCAGCCAACCAACATTTTAAGGCCATAAATTGCTGAAAGGTTGGTTGCCTATCAATCTGAATAAAGGGAGTTTATTTTTCTGAGAGTTCCCTATAACCAGTGAAATCACAGTTATTGAAAGTTTGTCCCTTTATTATTCATTTATAAAGTTCAGGTTAGAATAAGGTATAATATAGACAATGTAGTCTCAACTGGGAATGAATTTAGATGAAAAGCATATTAGAATATCAAATTCAAAATGTGACAGCTTTTAATATGGATAGCTTATAACACCTTATACAGAATAACAGAGTTTTGATCCAGATTTGCAAGGGTTTCCTGGAATTCCTCCACACATATTCCATTCATGATTCAGCTCAAATGCCTACCTACAGGTGGTCCTTCTAGATCTTCCCATTTTTAGGATTCCCATATTTGTGAGGCCCGGAAAAAATTATTTCCTTAAGCTCATACAGACCAAATAAAGTGAGGTAATTATCAGCCAGGTAATTGAATTATTGTCGTCCCCATTCTATAAGATGAAAAAAGGATTCTCAGAGAAACTGAGATCCTTGCTTAAGGTAACACAACTAGTAAGGATGGAAGCTGTAAATTAAATCCAGGCTTCTGAGGCTGGACTCCTAAGAAAGATAGAAAATATCTACAGAACACAAAGTGACAGTATGAGAGCAAGCTTTGGATGGAGAATACAAGAAACCTCATTTTTGGTCCTGCTTCTGTTTTGTCACTTTTATGACCTTGTGTCAGCATTTGGTCCTCTGTTTCTGCTTCTGTAAGATGTTAATTAATTCTCCCAAAGGATAGATCAGTTGTCCAAGGTTCATAGGCCTGAAAATACTTCCCCTAGGGTTTTACAGCCCATACATGTAGGAGCCCAGGTTCAAATCCAGATCTTCAGAGTACAATTTATTGCTCATTATACCATAAGACATCTAATTAAATTCAAGAAGCATTTATTAAATGCCTTTCTTTGGCCTGGTACTATTTCAGGTGCAGGACATACAAAGACAAAAATGAAAGCATTTCCAACTTTCAGAGAACTTACTGGGGCAGTGGATGGCATGCTGGGCTTAGAAATAAAAACACCTGAGTTGAAATTCTTCAGACACTCACCTACTGGTGGGATTTTGGGCTTGTTGTTAGTTAGTGTTACTTTCATCTCCAAAATGGAGATAGCAACATCCCCCTTACATAGTCAATGCTTACACAGTCCACCTTACACAATCAAATAAAAGTTGCATATTAATAATAATAAAATAGTTTTGCAAACCTTAAATTGCTATGTGAATGTTAGCAATTATTTTTAGGGGAAAATAACACATGCACAGATGAGTCTATAACAGCTGTAATTTTGGAGAAGAGAAGAAGGAAAGATCCTAACAAAGGGGAAGATCTAGAAAGACAACGTGTAAAAGGGGAACTGAACCATGAATGGAATATATGTGGAGGAATTCCAGGAATCAGGAGGTAAAGAAGGAAACATTCTAGCCTTGGGCAAAGGTATGGCAATGTGGGATGTCACGTAGACTAAAAGGTTGGCCACGTTGGCTAAAATGAAGGAAAAAGAGTGAAAATATCATGAAACAGGTGAAGAAAGGTTGAAATTCTCCAGGCAAATATTTGTTGATTTAGCATATCCCATTGCTTTTGTAAGTTACCACTCTTTCCAGAACGTTTCCTGATGAGAGAAATGTCACCTTCATTTTTTTAGCCTTCTGATACTTAAATTCACCCTGAGTGAAGATGACATGAAAAAAAAAGTGGATTCATATAGGAATATAGGATAAGGAAAGACATTACAAGATATGAAAGACATAGCCATTCTCCATTACTTTATATTTGGAAGAACCGAGTCTCAATGATATGATTTATCCAAATCATGCAGTTTTGAGTGACAGCATTGTCACCAGAGCCCAGGTTAGCTATCTCCTATTAGATGCTTTTAATATTTAAGGATGATACTTACTTATAATTCAAATATTCAGATAATAACAATTCAAATAAAGCGAGGTAATTATCAGCCAGGTAATTGAATTATTGTCATCCCCATTCTATAAGATGAAAAAAGGATTCTCAGAGAAACTGAGATCCTTGCTTAAGGTAACACAACTAGTAAGGATGGAAGCTGTAAATTAAATCCAGGCTTCTGAGGCTGGACTCCTAAATCCATTACTCTTTCTAAAAGACCAACAAGCAAACAAACACAAAAATCTCTTTGTTTAAGGCACTGAAGGGTTATTTCTCTGAAGCAGGTTTCAGAGTTTGGGATATGATTGTTTTTGTTTTTGTTTTTGTTTTGCTTTTTTTTTTTACAATTTTTTTTTGGTCTGTGACTGAGAAGCAGATCCCAGGGCTGCTTGGCCCTCTATCACTCACTGCTCTTAAGGTGATCCAACCTTTGCAAAAGAGAAGGTTAACACACTGAGGGAGAGTTGCTTGCAGAGATCTCTCGGTGATGAAGTGAAATTTAAAATTACGTTAGATGTTTGCTTAAGGAACAACAGATGAGGCCCTGTGGATTCTCAAATACTCCTGGCAACAGAGTAAAATGAAACCATAACCATTTGTTATCCTTTCACGGGACTGTATGAAGCCTGGGCAGAAAAGATGACCTTTTAATGCTAGCTTCCTGGCTCTTAAGGGTTAGTGTGTGTCGAATTTTTCTTTTCCAAAGGCATGTTTTTAATCATTTCTCCAGTTCGAAGAAGGGCCTGGTTTCCACCCTGTTCATTTAAAAATCTGAGATGCTCTTAGACTTTACAAGCCTCCCCTTCCCCCTTCCCCTTCTCCTGTCTATTTTTTTTTTGAATGCCCTTTATGTTTCTTCTTTTTTTCCCAGCTAGTATCATATCAGGGAGCAGTTTGATCTTAGCCAGGAGAGCTCAGTCCCCTGGATGAGATGAGAAGTAGGAAGTGATTTTGAGAAAAACCAGAGCTTGGACTCTCTCTGAAATGATTTCTAGAAAGGACATTGGCTCTGGATGGAACCTCAGAGATCATCCAGGTCCAAACCTTCATATTTCAAAGGAGGAAATAGAGGCCCTGAGACGGATAGAATATCTAGGTTCTGGCCAGATCTTCTTTTTAAAATAGTAATAATAATTTTATTGATAATCTTTTGTTTTTAAATCTGTATTTCCTTCATTTCACTCTCCCTTTGGAATCCCTATCCCAGATTAGAAAAAAGATATTTTAACATTAAAAATAATAGAAAAAGAGGGAGAAGAAAGAAAAAGGCAAAAAATACATAGAAAAACAACAAAAATATACATAATATTCCCTAACTACAAATATACATTTTATAAAGGAATCAGGAGGGGCAGATAACCTGCTAGTATCCATTCTTTGGAGCAATATTTATTCTTTGTTCATTTGCAACATTATTTTTGGCTGTTTTTGGTTCTTGCTTTTCCCTTTTTCTTTTTCTTTTGGGGGGGGGTAGTCATTGCATATGTTTTCTTGGCTCACTTCAATTTGTATTAATTCATATAAATCTTTCCATATTTCTCTCCATTATATTTATCATTTCTCATGGCACAGTAATATTTCATTACATTCATGTACCACAATTTGTTTACCCATTCCCAAGTCATTTGACATCTACTTTGTTCTCAATTCTTTACTAGCGCAGAGGTATTTCTCTAAATAGTTTTTTGGGGAGTATATGTATCTGTTTGTATATACACATCTATTGTTTGCTTATTTTTCAGTTATGTCCAGCTCTTCATGGCCCCATATGGGATTTTCTTGATAGAGATACTGGAGTAATTTGCCATTATTTCCTTTTCCCCGCTCATTTTACAGATAAGAAAACTGAGATGAACAAGGTTAAATGACTTGTCCAGAGGCACACAATTAATACGTGTTTGAGAACAGATTTGATATATACATGTAAATATGCATATATATATTTGTATGTATAGATATTAAGTACGTGTGTACATGCATATACATTATCCTCATATCAATGACTTCCTTGGAGCACATGTCTAGTAGTGGAATTTTGGTGTCAAAGTATAGAAATTTTAGTCATTTTATTTGCATAATTCCAAATTGCTTTCCAAAATGGTTATATTCATTCACAGCTCCACCAATCCTTTTAATATTGACTATTTCCCTCTTGCTATTTTTGCCATCTTGAGGAGTATGTTTGTTTGGATTGGTAAGATATAACAAACGATATCTGAGAAACCTGGCATAAATTTCATTCACCACCCATTTGATTGTTTCCCTTCTCATCCTAGATGCATTAATTTTGTTTGTGCAAAAGTTTTTCAGTTTCGCATAATTAAAAACACCTTTTTTTATCTTTTGGATTTGCCTGTGGTTTCCTTAATCTCCTAACTATGCTATGAAAAGCTCCTTCACTTCCACTTTTTATGGTTTTTATCTTTAATTACATATCAATATTGAATTTATAATATGGTGTGTGTAAGGTGTTGATTTAAGGTAATTATTCCCAGATTTTCCAGTTTTACCAGCAGTTGTTATCAAACTGGGAGTTCTTTCCTAAGTAATTTATGTCTAGCCATCTCTATTGCTCATTAGCTGGATGACCTTTTGGGACCTCATACTTCTCCACTGTACCTCTGGTGATATCTTCCATTTCTATGCACTCGGGGTTTAACAGATCACTTTCTCTTCACAAAAGTCCTCTGAATTAGGAAGCAACCAATTGTTATTCCGATTTTATAACTCAGGAAACAGAAGCCTGGAGACATTTGGTAATTTGCACAAGCAAGATGCTTGGACTCCCTGGAAGCTATAATAACCTGTGATTGGTGTCTATGAAAAAGTGACTTCCCTAGAGCCATGTGGTTAGTTGGTGGAACAACTGGGAAGTGAAACTTTGACTTCCATTTTATTATGCAATAGAAAGAACACTGAATTTGGAATGGGAAGACGAACTGGCTTTGAGTGTTGGCTGGGCTAATCCCTTTGTGATCTTGTGGAAGTATGTTCCTTTTTCTGGATTTACGTTCCCTCTAAAATGAAGGGAATGGATTAGCTGATGGTCCCTCTGGCTTCCACAATGCTCTCCCTTCAGTTAAACCAGGCTTCTTTCCATCCCTCCCCTCCCCAACTCTCCATCCCTATTGCCCAGCTAACTCAGGAAATCTTCTGGAGTTTGCAGTCACATCACTGTTGGTGTAACTCGTGCTATAAAATATAAATTACGAGTCTGAAAGATTGGAGTAGTGTTAAGTACAAGTTTTCAATTCCCCCCCAGTCATTGTAAGCCTTTTCTATCCAAGAAGCTAATTTTAATTAGACTTGGAACGAGGCTTTGCCTGTCCAATGGGCTCCAGGGGAGGTTCTTTGTTTTCTGTTTTGTGGCTAAAAAAAGGCACATTTCACAGCAAAATGGCCTAGCCAGCCCTGCTTGTGGAGGTGGGGGTGAACTTTTGACACTAGCAAGATTCATCCCTGCCAAAGAAAACTCATTGCCCTCTGAATTTTGGCCCCACTGTACATATGCAAATATCATTCTAGCATGACAGCGGAGGGGCATATTATGAGACATTATTATAATGGGGTCCCCTCCCCCTATTTTTTTGGAGCCCAGATCTCCAGCCCAGGTCCAGTAGCCTGGGGGTGCTTATTTCCATAATAAAGAAACTTCTCTCCCATTTAATCACTTACCACCAAATGAACCATTTAAAGCCACACTCAGCCCCATTGTCTGAGGATTTCCCAGGGCTCCCCTTGATCCACTTACATAGCCTTATCTGCCTTTTGTCTCTTGTTAACGTGCTTGCTTTTTTTTTTTTTTTTTTTGGGTGGTGGGGATTAAGTCCTTGGCTAGGAGCCTGCAGCTGTTTCATTAACCCCCCCCCTCCTCCATCCTGCCTTCCCCCCACCACCACCACTACCTCAAAAGTTGCTCGAGATTTCTTTGGGCTTCTCCTTAGAGGTGGTTAATCACTATAATTTAACAGATTCTGTAATTACCTGCCTCACACGGAAATGGCTTGATTGCTTTTTCTTTGTGCCACCTATTTCAACTTCAAGTGACAGCTGAATTTATTCTAAATGGATGACTTGTATAGTAGCAGGATTCAAGGGTGGTCTGAATTTATATGTGGGCTTTAAGACTGCTGGATTTATAGGCAAACACAGTGCTAAGTTCACAAGGTAATGAACATCCGAGGAGTATTTACAGCTACCTGGTGGAAGGGGTCGCTTTGCATAATGTCTCCAAAGAGTGAAAGTGTTGGGATTTGGGAGATGGGACTGTTATTTTGACCTCAAACTCTAAAGATCCTGGGAAGGAGCTAGGTGGCCGGATTGAGAGAGCCCTGGGCCTGGAGTCAGGAAAATTCACTCCAGCCTCAGACACTTACTAGCTGTGTGATCTTGGGCAGGTCCCTTGCCCTCTCTGCCTCAGTTTCCTCATCTGGAAAATGAGCTAGAGAAGAAAGTGGCAAACCACTCCAGTGTCTTTGCCAAGAAAACCTCAAAAGCACAAGACTGAGAAAAGACTAAACTCTATATCCTTGGATCCTAGTGCTTACCTTGACCATCTAACAGAAGTAGCTCAGACACTATCAGGTGTCATTACTTAATCTCTTTACTTCATCTTTTATTAAATGGAAATAATAATATATCAGCCATTAGGAGGAAAGCATCTTGAACACATTTAAAAGTATAAATAACAGAATTGTGAGTTGTTAGGATTGCTTCCAAAACTGGAAAAATTCTCATTTATAATTATAATATATAATACAATATATTGTATAATTATATAATATATAAAATAAGTTTGCTTACATGTTATCTCCTCCATTAGATTGTAAACTCCCTTGAAGGTAAGAACTATTTTTGCTTTTCTTTGTATCTCCAGGGCTTAATCCAGTGCCTGGCACATAGTAGGTGCTTAATAAAGACTTGTTACCTTGATTTGACTTGAAAAAGGTGTAATTTTATACTATGAAAATGGAGAGCTCTCTATACCGCAGTAAAAGGCTTTCTTACTCGCCAGGGACCAAACATTTCTGTCTCGATGACTAACCTCTTTTGGATTGGACTCTGCTCTTAGCTAGGTCAGTCATTGGTGGATGAACTGCATCTGTTCTTGGGCCTTTCTGGCTTGAATGTAAATTATTTCCAGAATGAAAGTTACATCCCCTTTGGGAGCCCAGGGTCACCATTGGGCAGCTGTGGGGAAAGAGAGGGACTTCAAATGAAGATTCTTATTAGTAATATCATTTCAGGGACTTAAGTTTAGATTCTCGAATGCACCTCTGAATGCCCAATGAAAGTCTTCCTCCTTTTTATCTATTCTCTGGAGAGAGGAGTTGTACTAATGAAACCCCCAAGTGTAAATCACTTGGGCCTGTATTGCAGGCAAGTGTCACCCACCCATGCATTTTACTTTGGTTTTGGGTGACTTACCATTTTCAATCTCGATTTCTACTGATTTGTGGCCCATGTAATTGTTGGGAGAGTTTTGGGATGATGTACGTGGATGATTGCAACAACAAATGGATGTATACAAAGAATTTATTAATAACTAATTGTGCCAGAGATAAAAAAAAACAAAAGAGAACCAGTCTCTTCCTTCAGGTAGTTTACTTTCTAGTGAGAGAGACAGCTTATATGGGGGACCGTTAGCAGAAAAGGGAGGTTATATAAAATCTGAGGATGTTACTGATATAGTAAGTGGAATAAAACCATCAATTAACCAGCCATAAAAGTGTTGATTTGAAGATAGTTTTCAGAGAAAGAGATAGAAAGGGAGCCCCATTGACAAGGGGAAAACATGGTAGAGTGAAGCTGAGGCCCCATGGTTCCAAGGAATGCCAATGAAGCAGTTTTAGAACACTGAGAGTATAATTATTATAGAATGTTCATTATTCTATAATAGGCAGCTGGTAGAGTGCTAGGTCTAGAGTCAGGAAGGCTCATCTTCATGAGTTCAAATTCAATCTTGAACACTTAACTATCTGTGTGACTCTGGGCAAGCATTAACTCTGTTTGCCTCAGTTTCCTCATTTGTAAAATGATCTGGAGAAGGAAGTGGTAAGCCACTCCCATATCTTTGCAGAGACAAAACCAAGATGGAATCACAAAGAGTTAGTCATGATTGAAACAATTGAACAACAGTTATTCTATTGTAATATAGAATGTGCTTTTTAATTATTACAAATTATTAATAAATAGTGACAAATTATAATTAATAAAATGAGTTAGAATATAATATATATACTATATATATCAGCTTAAGCTTTTTCCATTTGCAACCCCTTTTCTCCTGAGAAATTTTTACTTGATCCCAGATATATAAGAATATACAATAGGTATGATTGGTAAATAATATAAATTATTGATATAATATTGATATAAAACCAAACTTTTACTGATAATCATGATTTTAAGACCCCCTATATTCAGTTATCACTCATATGGGGTCACATACCACAGTTTAATAAGGCAGATTATATATTATACTATAATTATTATAAAAAAAAGTGTATGTTTAGTAAGAGGCACTAATGGAATAATGTACAGAGTCATCCTTAGAATCAGGAAGCTCTGCATTCAGATTTTGCCTCAGACATATACTTGGACAGATCACTTCACTCCTTCATGCTCCAGGATAATTTCTCTTAAGACTCTAAGTTGCATACTAGATTTGAGCTGCATTGGTAGAGAAACTCTAATCATTGGGAATTAACATCATTGAGAGTTTCCACATTTGTGAAGTTATAGAATTAGTCTTAAAAACACATTATTAAATAAATTGGATCATAAAATAAAGAAAAAAGAAGTTAAGGAAATTAATAGAATTTTAGAAAAGTTAGGTATGATAGACCTTTGGAGAAAATTGAATGGAGACAGAAAGGGATATACCTTTTTCTTAATGGAACCTAAATAAAAATTGATCATGTATTGGGGCATAAAAATCTCAAAATCAAATTCAGAAAAGTAGACATAGTAATTGCATCTTTTTCAGAGTATGATGCAATAAAAATTACATATAATAAAGGGTTGTGGGGAAAATAGACTAAACTTAACTGGAAATGTAAAAAAAAAATGCATTACAGATGGGCAAGATAGACTGCTATGTGATGACTGGTATGGAGAGGTGAAAGGAAATGATAGGAAATGAAGGAAAACTGCTTAGGGAAGCACCATTCTATGACTAGAGGACATGTCACAAACATGTCACCTATTTCAGTCAATTAAATTCAGTTAGCTAAAGCATGAAGTATATTTCTAAATGAGACCTACCTGAAAGGCCACCAAGGCAAAACAAATGAAAGGACCATAAAGTGGTAGTTTGACTTGAGAATCATAAACTTTGCATGATAAAAGAGACTTGGACATTATAAAGTCCAACCCTTTCATTTACAGGAAAGAGATCAAATGTGAGGGGAAAAGCAGTAGAAAAATTGGGAGACCTGTGTTTAAGTGCCAGCCCTTACTTCTAACTAATTGTGTGATTTTGGGCACATTTCTTGGGCTTCCTCTATAAATGAGAGGGTTGGGTTTGCTGATTTCTGAGGTCCCTTTCAGCTCCAGAACTTGAGAAAATTGAGACCCCAAAGGCCAGCACTTGCCAAAGGGTCACACTGTAAAAGTCATGCTGGTTTTGTGATTTTAATTGTCTTTCCCCTAGTTCCCCTTAGCTTTTTTGGTTCACATCTATAACATGGATAGCCTCTATTAAAATCTTTATCTGATACTTCACTGCTGTTCATCAAAGTCTAAACAATTTAAAAACACTTCACATATGAGGATGGCAATGGAACTTGGGATTGACTTCTGAGGACCAAACTTAAGGCCTATCCTTAAAGGTTGGAGGTTAGGGATTGGGGAGGAGGTGTAAGTAAGTCATAGACACCATCTGCATCAGTAAGTCAAGGCTCTTTTGAAAGTTTGAAGAAGATGTGGATAATATAAATGGTATTGCACTTCATAATGTTACTATTATGATGACAAAATTAAATTTCAGATTCAGAGCTTTACAGCTGGAAAGAAACTTAGAAGGTCCTTTTCAATTCATTATTTTACACAGAAAAAAGGTACCACCAGTGCCTTGTATAGTAGATGCTGAATAAATGTTCATTGACATGATCTGCTTTGATGGAAGTGATAAGAGCTGGAAGATTGTTGTCCAGTCCTGTTTGGGCTGCCTTCTAAGTGACATTGGGTAGGTCATATAAATGAGAGGATTAGGCTAAATGATTTCTTAGATAATACCAATGAAAAATTTGGGGGAAATAAAGCACTCTGTGAAATGAATCCCTTAGTATCACTGTTATCTTCTGAGATTCTGTGAAGTCTCCCCTGCAGTGAAAGCATAGAATGGATCTTAACTTGTATTTTAGGATTTAGAGTTATCATTAGGACACCTTTGTCCTGACCTTTAAATATTTAAAAGCAGAGAACATTAATAGTAGAAACTCTATATATATCCCCAAGCCTTTTTGACCTTTCTCAAAACTTTCTATTTATATGTTGAAAGATTTGGGTCAGTGGGACAGCCTCCAGGAATGATCATGGTTTTCTCCCAAGTCTCTCAGGGATAAGACTCCTGTTGACTCATTCCATGAAACTTGGCAATGATGCAGACAGTTACTGCAGAGCCGGATTCTGGACAGATTGGTGCAGCAGCCACTGAAAAGCCACAATTGTTGATTCTGCATTTACCAATTCCATGAAGTTAAGAGCTGGAAAAGTCCTCTTGGATCGTATGTCCATTCCAGGCACTGTGACCAATCGTTCTCTGGGATCTGGTCTCTGGGCACTTGAGAGAGGGTTTTAGCACATCTGGTCTACTCAGTGTGTTTGCGTTTTTTTTAAAAGCAGTAACACTATGAGAATATTAATAGGTTATAACAATAATAGGCTTGGAGAGGTTAAACCGTTTGGTCAGAGAGTCACACAGATAGTAAGTGACATTGCCATTATTTGAACCCTGATGTCCTGAGTACCGTTGAGTTAACCCCAGCCCAGTAGAACTTCCCTAATGTAGATTTGGAATGAAGTTAGAATATCCTCAATATCTATTTAGCAGACTCAAGTTTGCTTTTACCTCCTGGGTGAGTTTGAATGGAATGGTTTATTGTTTTATGTTACCCTTTGTTACTGAATGCTTATGAATGTTTTAAGCAGTCTCTATGGTGGAGGAAATAAAATATTGTCCTGCTAAGGGATATTCAATTTGTACTTCAAGCCAGAAGGCACCTCTTTCCCATATTTTGGAGAGACTGTAGAAATAAACCACACCTGAGCTTTATTTTGGAGGCTTTCTCCAGTGCTACTCCAGCATAGGGACAATTGTCCAAAAAGTCAATGAGAAAACCAGCCATTCCCCATTAGATTCAGGGCTTCTAAGAGGAATCTGGCTTACATTGAAGCCCTTTGTAAGAAGCCACAAGCCACTGAGGACACTGAAACCCTAGAAAATTGACCAGGCTCAATGGGTCACAGTGGATAGATCATTTGCTCTATAGTCAAAAGACATAGATACAAATACAAATCCTTGCTTCCTGTATGAGAGCAATTCATTTAACTTTCCTCAGCTCTCAGTTTCCCCATGTCTAAAATGAGGGGGTTGAACTATGTACCCTCTGTTATCCTTTCTGCCTCCAGATATGTAATTCTATGTCTCCCGGATCATCGTTTGTGCCATTCTACCATGTTGTTTTTTTCCTTGAAGAATAATAGGAAGGCAGAGGTTAGAGAGAACTTTGTATCACAAATAGAAAATAATCCTCAGAACCCTGTGATGTCCAAATTCGCCAGCCTGATTCCCAGTGCCAGTGGCTGTCAGTAATGGGTGACTGCTCTCAGTGAACAGCCTGTGGGACTATTGCCAGCTCAATTGTGAACAAAAAGCACACACACACACACACACACACACACACACACACACACACACACACACACACACTTTTTAAATTTTTTATTCATTATTTATTTTTATGAAACCCCTTCTCAAGAAAACCTCTTGTGGTCTGAATTAGCAGCTGTTCAAACCTTGTACCTTTCCCAAGATATCACCCTTTTTATTCTTTTGGTCTGAATAAACATTTTCTTTTCTGCCTATCCAAGGTCAATTGTTGCTTGACACCTGCTTAGGTGACCTTTAGAGGAATAAAGGAGGAAGGGACAGACAGGGGAAAGTGGGTGGAGCTTCCAGGCTTCTCTCATTCTTCATTGAAGGCAGAGAATGGAGATAATTGTCAGCAAAAATCCTTTTGCCTTCATCATTTAAAAAAAAAAGTAATATTTTAATTTTTTTAATCCAGTGACAGAAATGCAATTACGAAAATAAGAATTCTCTGGAGGAAAGGGGAGTGGCTAATAGCAAAAGATCATTCATTCCATCCAGTCCCCTCTCTCTTTTTGCAGATGGGTAAACAAGGGGCCCAAAGAGATTTGTCTGTGGTCACTGAGCAAGTATTTGGCAAAGCTGAGATCCAAAGCTCAGTTTTAATCTCAAGTTCATTTGGGTGCCTTTTTTCTTAGCAGGTTAAAACATTTAAATGCTGCTGAAATCCTACCATAGGCCTTTCCTCTGAGATTCCCATCATTTACATACTGAATGTATCTTGTATGTACCTAGTTTTTTGTAGATTGTGAATCCCCATTAAAATATAAGCTCCCTGAGGGCAAGAAACCTTATTTTTGCCTTTCTATATATCTCCAACACTTAGACCAATGCTAGATACATGATAAAACTTAATGAAGACTTGTGAGTTATTATTCCACTATATAAATTCAGAAATCATTATTTCAGTGCTGGAACAAAATCCCTTAGCATTTAATTAATCCTTGTTAGAGTATACATTTAATTTCTGCACTGTGACTGCTCAGCTCACCTATTATTCACTTTCTGCTCACCTATAATTCACTTTCTGTTTGAAATCCTGAATTGATTTCCTCTTGGGTAATGAATAATCTCCTTGAATTGACATTCAAGGCTTCTTTAAAAAAAACAATTTTAACTTTTTATTTTCACAACACATGCATGGATAATTTTCAACACTCACCCTTGCAAAACCTTGTGTTCCAAATTTATTCCGTCCCTCCCACCTTACCTCTTTCCCTAGATGGCAACTAATCCACATTCAAGGCTTCTTTAAGCAAATACCAGTCTACTTTTCCAGCCTCATCTCCCAATATTATTCCCTATACTCCAAACCAAAGGAATAATTTGCTTTTCCAAGTATTTGTCTCATATTTTTTCCATCTCCAGGATTTAATCTTTAATCTTTGTTCCTATGACCAAATGTAGTCTCTTTCCTTCCCTGACTTAACTTACTGAATTTCTACTTATTCTTTATTTTTCCTGTTCTTAAATAGTATTTATTTTTTCCAGATACCTGCAAAAAAGGTTTTCACATCCACCTTTGCAACATATTTTTGCAAAAAATTTTTCTATCTTTCTCTCTCCCTCCTCCCTCTCCAAGACAACAAGCAATCGATATAGGTTAAACATGTGTAATTCTTTTAAACATATTTCCATATTCATCATGCTGCACAAGAAAAATCATATCAAAAAGGAAAAAAACAAGAGAAAGAAAAAAAACAAGCAAACAAACAACAGCAACAAAGGTGAAAATACTATGCTTTGAACCACTTTCAGTCTCCATTGTTCTTTCTCTGAATATGGATGGCAGTTTCCATCCCAAAACCTATCCCAAGTTGGATTTGAATTGTCTTGGATCATCTCCTTGTTGAAAAGAGCCAAACCCATTACAACTGATCATCACATAATCTTGTTACTGTTCTACTCATCCTTTAAAGGCTAACTCAGGCAATGTCTTCCATGAAGTCTTCCCAGTCTTATATCCCTGCTCCATTCAAAATGATCTCCATCACTGTCATATAGCACTTGATGCTGTAGTTACATTTGTTTTGAGTTCTCTACCTTCTTTCTTTAGTGACTTTGTTTAGACTTTTTCTGCTCCCATCAAGCCCCTCTATCTCTCCCTAACCATTTTACACTAAGTAGTTAAGGCCCAACCCCACTTCACCACTGTATTTCGAACATTAATTTCCACAACTCCCTTGCACCATATTATCCTTTATTATCCTTTGAGGTTTAGCTCAAATGTCACTTCCTCTTTAAAACCTTCAGAAGACTAGTCTTGGGTAGAATTTTAGAAAAATCAGCTCATCTAATACTCTTTCTTGACTCTTGGGGCCAATAGAATGGATCTAATTTGTTGAAGATCCCAAACTACTCAATGACAAAACTAGGCCTTTAACCCATTTCTTTTGGTCTCAAGTACAGTGTTCTTTCTCCAAAACCACACAGAGGTAAATATTTTTAACCCAACCAGACAACTGAGCTCAATATGATCTGTTTTCCTGAATGTCCTTCATGTTGTTCCACAAAAATCTTAGCCTGTTGAAATTTTATCCATCCCTCAAGGACCTCCTCTGAAATCTCTTTGTTTATATCTCTCTTATAGCTCTTATTTTCTACTTTATGTCATAGTAATTTCCACATTTATCTTATCTTTCCTCACAGACTATAATCTCATAGGACCACAGGCTGAAAGCTGGAGGAGAGCTTGAAAATTATCTATTTTATCCCACTTCCCACCTCTACAGAACTGGCCACTGTGGCCCAGAGAGGTTCAATGAAATGGATTTGAATCTCACCCTTAATCCCTTTGAATATCAGACTCCCATAGCCAAGAAGTCTTTTCTCTGAGTCTCAGCCTCCTCATCTATGAAGTGGGAATAATAATACCTGTGTTCATTACCTTATCTGCCTTTTAGAAGGAAAAGACCTTGGAAAGCTTCCAGTACTTAAGTGGTATGAGTGATTACTATTATAATTCTTCCCTCAGTTACTATTCACATTCATAAAACACTTTTATAGTTATATACACTTTTAATGTTGCATTTATGAATTTTGCTTGACGAGTATCACTTAGAAATCAAGAAGTTAGAGAGGATATGCAGAAAGCAATTAAGAGAAGGATCTACTGACAAAATACTTTGTACTCAAGAGGCAGCTGGGGTGTAGTTAAAGTAAAGAACATGTCCTTGGAATGAGAAGGAGTGGGGTCAGTTCTAGCTGTGTGCATTTGGGCAAACACCTTCACCTTTCTGAGCCCTGACATTCTGTATCTGTGAAGTAGGGATCCTAATACATACACCATCTCCATATAGGAGGTTATATTGTGAGAAGGGATCGAATCTATCCCATTACCTACCAGGCAAGGAACTGGGAGGACTAGATAGAGAGATGGTCCCTCTTTGAAGCAAACCAAAAGCATGTAGAACTTGTACAGCACTGGATTCAAACTCAAATAGAAACATATTTAGAAGCCCTTAGAAAACCACAAATTAACAATTACCTATACTGTATTTTAGGGGTAGCAGTGGATAGACCACTGGACCTGAAGTCAGGAAGACTTGTAATCTCAAATACTTTCTGATTGTGTGACCCTGAATAACTTCCTTAACCCTGTTTGCCTCATTTTCCTGATCTGTAAATGAGCTGGAGAAGAAAATGATAAATCACTCCAATATCTGCCAAGAACATCCCAAATAGGGTCACAGGGAGTTGGACATAGCTGAAACAAAGGAATAAAACTGAAATGTTGTGTTGTATTTTTATTTATTTTTTAAAACATTTCCCAATTACATTTTCCTCTGGTTGATTCATCATTTCAAATATTTTACTGGCTGGGAGTTTGATCTTTCTGCCTTAAAGTATTATAGAAATATAATCTTTTAATATTTAATAGAGGATCTGCTAACAATGATAAATACTTGAGTTGGATTTTTTCCTTTCTCAATAGTATTTTATTTTTACAAATACATATAAAGGTAGTTTTCCATATTCACTTCATAAGTCTTTGTATTCTAAATTTTTCTCCCTCCTTTCCTTATCTCTCCCCTTCTCAAGACAGCAAGAAATCTGATATCGGTTAAATATATATAAACATATTTTCGTATTTGTCATGTTGTGCAAGAAAAATCAGACCATAAGGGGAAAAAAAAAGCATGAGAAAAAAAAAAAAAAAAGGTAAAATACTATGCTTCAATCTACATTCAATCTGCATAGTTCTTTCTCTGAATGTAGATGGTATTTTCCATTGGATGTATGTTGTGGTGAGAAGCATCCCAGATTCATAGCAAGAGGGTTTAGGTTCGAATATGTGGCTCCATTACTTACAAATCATTTTATGCCTGTGGATCTCAGCTTCTTCATCTGAATGAAGAGATTGGATTAGATCAGGAATTCTTAAACATTTTTTTATGTCATATACCCTTTTTTTTTTTCTATTTGTTGAAGCCTATAGACCTGTTCATAAATAATTGGAGGGAATGCCAAATTTCAGCTAGAGATTAGTGAAAAGGAAGATGTCTTTATTATTTTCCCATTTATGTTCACAAGCTTCCTGTAATCCGTCCATGGGCGCAGGATCCCTGTGTGTCTATGAATGCTAAGTTTAAAAACTCTGTACTAGATAATCATTTGGGTATGATGTAAGTCTCAATTCCTCATTTGTAAAATAGGACTAATAATACCTATGGTACCTAATTCATAGGGTTGTTATAGGACTCAGATGCTGTAATGTATGCAGAAGTGCTTTAATACCTTCTCAGTGACAGATATTGTTATTTGGACATTTGCAACCAGACATGATTTCAGGAGGCTCAGTCAGCCCTGTCGGGCTGCAGTTCATTCTTTGGGTTAGAACTCTGTGGAGAGGACACAGGAGGCCCTTTTTAAATGGTCAGCACTCACCTAGTGCTGGAAAGCTACAAAAGTACCCCAGGGGCAGGGAGGGTGGTGGAATGCCCATATCCTTTATTCTTGATTTTCAGATGGAGAAAATTGTGACATTTGCACCTTTTTGAAATGGTAACTCATCCCTTTGTGCCAGCCTGAAACCCAGGGATTCTACTGAGTGTGTTAACAGATCCCAGTGACAACTATTTGTGGACTAAATGTCAACTGAATATTACTTTTCCTCAAACTGTAGACTTGGCTGGTTTCTCATTTTATGTTTTCTCTGCTTGCCAACGTTGACAAATAACATTTACTGAGCCCCACAGTGTGCCAAAATGCTGAGAAAAAATATAGTTCTGCCCTCAGAGGGTTTCTGTTTTGAAGGTTAAAAAAAATGAGAGTACTCTGTACCCTTATAATCCTGGGATTTAGAGCTGGGAGGGGCCTTACTGTCTCACTTTTATTATCACAAAAGAAATTTCTTGCTTCAAGAGTAATAATAATCTTATTTGTTCTCATTTCATTCCACTGAATTCCCTGTGAGATTGTAAGCTTTTTGAGGGTAAATCCTGTTCCTAATTCTCTTTACTGTTCCCAGATACTTTGTTTGAAATAAATATGCTTTAGAGGGTCTGAGCGTGGGTACTGGGCTGGACACTCAGGACGAGGCAGAGTAGAATGTGGCAGCCTCAAAGTGAATGGGATGCATTGAGAGAGGGATAGCTTCCCTAGGATAGCTAAGACATCCGGTTGCTCTCTGTCTCAGTCAGTCAGATCTCATCTGGACGATTGGAGTAGATTCTGAGAAACGAGAATTAAAAAAAGGCTTTGATAAGCTGAAGAGCAGGTGAGGAAGGTAACCAGGGTGGAGGAAAGGCTTGAATCCATGTGGTATGAGGATTAATGGAAAGAACTGGGCAATCTTAGCCTGGAGGAGAAAAGGCTCAGCAGGGACTTGATAAATGTGTACTTGAAGAGCCATCTTTTGAAAGAGGGATTTAACTTATTTTCTCCAGAACCTGGAGCAACAAATGGAAGCTGCAAAGAGGAAATTTTGAATTAGGTGTCAGGGAAAGATCACCAGCAATTAGAGTTGATCAGAAATGGAAACATTGGTTTAGTTTAGTTTAGTTTAGTTTAGTTCTGCAGCCTTGTGATGTGATGGGTTTCCTATCCATGGGGGCTAATTGCCTATTTGTTGTAGATGCTCATGGTAGGCTTCCTTTTGGGTGCAGGTTGGATTAGCTGTCCACTAGGGTCTCCTTCTTTATTCTCTGATTCTGTGATTCCTACTTCATATACATATTTGGTCATGGCAACCCATGAAAATAATGTGCTCCCTCATGGGATGTGATAGATAGGTGGTACACTGGATAGACAGTAGCTGTGTGATCTGGAGGAATCACTTAATAGCTACCTACCTTAATTTTCTTATCTCTAAAATGGAAATTATAATAGCACTTATCTTCTAGAGTTGTTGTGAGGGTGAAATGAGATAATATTTATAAAGCACTTTGGATTCCTTAAAGGACTATATCAATAATAGCCATTATTACCACCACCACCACCACCACTACTACTACTACTACCACTACTACTACTACTACTACTACTACTACTACTACTACTACCACTACTACTACTACTACTACTACTACTACTACTACTACTACTACTACTACTACTACTGCTTCTGCTGCTGCTACTACTACTATTACAACCACCTAGATGGTAAGGGGAGAGTCTACCACAGGGAAAAAAAATAGACCTAGGATTGTTGATTGATAAAAGAATGAGAGAGAAAATGATAACCTTTGTGTTATTTTCTTTCACCTTTTCCCATTTTACAGTGTGTGCATATACACATGTATATATGTATATATACACACACAGTATGTATATATATATATAATATATATTTACATATATATATATATGCATTCTCTCAGCTTCTCCTTACTCAACTTTGATTGGAAGCTTCTTGAGGATACTATCTGAGTCTTATCCATCTCTATCCATCCTGTAGCCCTGAGAACAGGATATTGCATAGTCAGCATTCTCATGTTTACTGAATGCATGACTGCCAGGAGAATTCAAAGCAAACATTGGTTTAGTTCTGCAGTGTACCCAGTATGAAGCAATTATATTCTAAATGCTATATTTACAAGAAAGGGTAGATGATCCAACTGCCCGATTAGATGTGTAGCTGTGTGTAATTGCATAAATATCATTTTAAGAACCTTAGAATCAAAGTATTTTGCATATTAAAGAGGTAATTGTTGATTTGCACTCTCAAAGTGTTCATGGATCTTATCCAGGTTGGAGCTTTCTGTTTCAAGATGCTGATTTAAAAGCTCACTGCATCCATTTTAAGATAACCAACCTATGATTTTTCTAGTGGGTGGATATCATTTTACCATTATATAATCATATAACTTTCAGAGTATAGACTTTTAAAGATGTAGTAGTATTATTTTCCAAATAAAAATTCAGGACAATTTTTTTTTCTTTTTGCAAAGCTCTCTCAGTTACAAGTGTACTTTCTGATTTCAAATTTCTGAAGTTCCAAGTTCTGAACTTCAGAGGACCTAGACTGAGTTCCTTTCTATAAAGGTGACCTTAAGTTCTGTGACTTTTCACCCCTTTTTTGAGGAGTCAGGGAAGGAGTGATCACCTCCTTTTTGGGGGTTCTCACCTCCTTGAGAAGGCAAGGAGTGTATGATCACCTTATGTTTTAAAACAAAAGAAAGCAGGAGATGTTATGGGCCAGAACTCTGAAACAAGGATTCTCACAAGGTGTTAAGTCAATGGAATTGAGAAATATAATCGTCATCTAGTTTAGCATG
Organism: Sminthopsis crassicaudata; assembly: GCF_048593235.1. NCBI lineage: Eukaryota > Metazoa > Chordata > Mammalia > Dasyuromorphia > Dasyuridae > Sminthopsis > Sminthopsis crassicaudata. The sequence continues at coordinate 507,707,175 of NC_133619.1, forward strand.
CTGCTTAATAGTTCTCTAGTTTTATATAAGGATGGGTCAAAATCACCTCACTGCACTCACAATGTACATCTCAGATATGTACTAGTTATGGACAAGGCCGGGACACTTTATTTTTTGAGGTGATCAGGTAAGTGGCTTGCTCAGAGTCACACACCAAGGACATATCTGAAGCTGGATTTGAATTCAGGTCCTCCTGACTCCAGGACTGGTGCTCTGTCACTGCCACCTAGCTGCCCACAGCGCGGACCCTTCTTAGATATAACAGAAAGTCTATTTGAATTGACTTGGGTCTGAATAAAATCATCAAGCTATTTAGAATCAGTGAGGTCTGTGCCTGTCAGAGAAGAGATAGCATTGCAGATCTACAACAGAATAGAAATAGATTTTAGAGGAAGGAACAAGTCCCCCACCTCAGCTTTATTTTCCTCCCGCCTTGGCTAGAGGAGCCTGGTAAATTTCAAAGGATATGAAAAATTTGGACTTTTCTGAGGCATCCCAGCAGCATTTCTGGAGCTTATGGTGCTATCTACATACAGAGCTGAGAATAGACTGGATACAATGAGGGGAAAACCAGATTCAAGATTCTACAAGGACCACAGCAAAAAACTAAAAACTATACCATGGTAAGGGGAACATCCCAAGGGCACTGAGTTACTTCTTTGCCTCATGTGCTATGAGCTTCAGCTCACTTTCCCTGGGGGGAGAGTTCATAGCAGAGTTTTTATGGGAAATTTTGTACCAACTGGTACATAGTGCTAACTCTACCAATTCTACCATTGTTATAAATGTACCTTGCTAAAAACTAAGACTAGCTGATTAATATAGATGAATAATCATGAGAGGAAGCATACTTATGGCTGGTAGTGAACCTATAGTTTTAAAAAGACGTTGAAAGCATAAAATTACCTACTTCTTAAAATCTTGAGAAAGAAAATGTATCAACCAAAATCAAAGGCAGAGCAAGTGAGGGTTGGAATAAGGATCCCTGAAATCTGTATACGCTTTATGTGTAATATTTCAGACAGAGGTTTTCCATATTTACAGGCTAGCCATAGAATAGGAAAAGGAGGAAGAGAAGACACCATAGGCCATAGAATCATAAATTTCAAACTCGAAGGAAACACAGAAGAGGAAGAAGAGAAAGAAAAGGAGGAGGAAGAAAGGAAAGTGGCTTTATGAAATTGTTACTATATGGATGTGGCAGGCATTGTGCTAAGTACTTTACAATTGTAATCTCATTTCATCATCATAACAACCCTGGAAGGTAGATAGATGCTGTTATCTGCATTTTAGTTGAGAAAACCAAGACAAACAGTATGGCACAGATAGTATCTGAGGTCATATTTGAACTCAGGTCTTCCTAACTGATAGAAGCCTAATGCTCTTTCCAGGGTCCAGGTTGACATTCTCATTTTATGCACGAGGAAATGGAGACCCAGAGAGATTATAAGACTGGCCAAAATCCAATAATAACTTAATTATGAAAGTCAAATTAGAAAATTGGTATCATGGGACAATTAGCTTAGTGTGCTTTCTAGTATGACTCTACTACAGTTTATCGACATACATACAAAGTTTATCATTCACTCCACCCAGATAACCATTTGTCACATCTTGTCATTTCTAGGACTCCATCTCTCTCCCATGTCTTTCCTTCTCGGTGTTCACACAGCTCTGCGTTCATCATCCCTCTTTCTTCTCTCCTCCTTCCTCCACACACTTGCCATAATAATTTTCCTAAAGAGCGAGTCTAACCATCTCACACCTACCATGTTCCATAAATTCCAAAAGTTCCTTATTATCTCTAGGATCAAATATAAACTCATTCATTTGGCTTTCCAAACTCTTTATATATTATCCTCCTTCTCATACTCAACTGTCCAGTCAGATGAGCTTTTTTGCCATTCCTTTACCATATTTGCTTTTGTTCTGGCTATCCCACATTGCCTTCCTTTGATTTCAAATCCAAAGTTCTTCCTACTTCTCCAAATTACTTACTCTTTTTCATACTTAAATAATTTCCTAAATTGCTTTCTCCTTTCCTCCAATTTTCTCCATTAAAAATTCAGGTTATATATATACATGTGTGTGTATGTATATATATATATATATATATATATATATATATATATATATATATATATACACACACACACACACACACATATACATATACATATACACACACATATACATATACATATACATACACATATACACATACATATACATATACATATACATATACATATACATATACATATACATATACATATACATATACATATACATATATTTTAAAAGGTTACATTTTTAGGGAAAGCTACCCCAGCCTTGTTTCAGGATGGCAGCTGTTCTTCAGGGCCTACAAAAATGTCTTCCATTGGTGATTTGGCTTTTTCTAAGAGGGGCAAATGCAGTCTTGGGAAAGGAAGAGTTTTTCCATTGTACAAATGTCTGGGCCATTTTGTGGTTGGATGAACCCCAATTACTTTTCTTATAAAGCTCAAACTTGGTGTGTAAATAGCCACAGATTATTTTCTCCTTCCTTAAAACTTATAGATCTCTTGAGGAAAATAAGAGACGGGTTCTGCCCAAACCTTTGTAAACATTCATCAAAGTGTGAGTGTCCTGATATTGGCTTGGGCTGGCTGACAAAGATAATGGGAGGTGGGAGGAAGGGGGGAACAAACTAAAATAAGTTTGGACACAGCATCAGAAGGGTTGGGTGTGAATCCCTCTTCTCCTTTGTAACTTTAGGCAAATCACTTTGTCTCTAAATGTTAGCTTAATTATCTGTAAAATGGTGGGGTCAGACTAGATGGACAATAACTATAGTAACCTTATAATGTCTATAATTTTCTGGCTCTGTTTTTATTTCATAGAATGTGAAAGCAGTAGAATTTAGAGATTATTTTATATTCAATATTTTATTTTTTCAAAATATACATCATAATTTTTTATCATTTTTTTTTCAAATTTTGAGTTCCAAATTCTTTTCTTCCTTTCTTCCTTCCCCTCCCTTCTCATTGAGAAGGGAAACAATTTTATATAGGTTATACATGTGCAATAATGAAAAACACATTTTTAGGGATCATTTTAGCTTAATCCCCTAATTTTACATTGGCAGAGACTAAAGCCCTGAAAAATAAACCTGTGAATGGAGCTTGTCACAACACCAAACCTTCTCTCTTGAAGATGGAAAAGGATACTTTCCATAGGCCTTTGAAAGAAAAATGTACATTGCCAAATTTTAGGTTCATCATATCTATAAGATATTCATCATATCTATATTCATCATATCATATTCATCATATCTATAAGATCCCTTCCAGCTCTAAAAATGATGTGGTTTTATGATAAGACAATGATATTTATCCAACCACACTCTGCCACTTGTTATCTGTGAACTTGGGCATGGGGCTCAGTTTTCTCATTTGTAAAATGAGAATGTTAGACAAAACAAATCACATTTCTGTTCCAATTTAGACAGTATACAATGTGTTTTTCACAACAACCTTGTGAATGTCTGTTGTTATCTCTGAATTATTATTGTTTTGTTTATTTTATTTTGTTTATTTGTTTTTATTATTATTGTATTTTGTTTTGTTTTGTTTTTGGAAAATAAAACTAGGATAAGTAACTAGTTTTGGTTTCATAAGTTTTAGAGTTCAAATTGGAACCCAAGTCTCCTGAGGTCATTTCAAACTCCATATCCTAAATTACAGCATCCCTTTCTGCATCAGTTGGAAAAAATGTCCCAATTTGTACAAATTTTCCCTACTTTCCCCCCAATTTTACTATGCTTCATATTGCTATAGCAACAACTCAGGGAACAATCATCTCTTATATTTCTAATGCTTTAAAATGTCCAAAGCTGGTTTCTTCTTCCACTTCTTGGTCTATGCATAAGATCTTCTGGAGGTCATAATAGAGAACACAAGTTTTCTCTCCCTCCCCATTTTATCTTTATTTTTTTTAGCAAAAGAGAAAATCAGGCTCAGAGACATTTGTGGAATTGTCTAAGGTTACCCAGGTGGAGTAAGTGAAATAAACAGCAGAGTGTATACTACATTGTTGACCTGAATCAAATCTAGTATAATTTTTACTATATGCACACACACCACACAGTACATCAAAAGCTGGCCTGAAGCAGAATAGAGGCTGGGCCATGGCTAATATTTTTAGGTTTGCTTACCTACGTTTGACTTCTTCCAGGTCCTTGGCCTTTAGGTCTATGATTTTTGCAGAGTTGTGATCACACTTTCCAACTCATTTGATTGATGACTTTATACTCAAACAAATGCAATTACCTCCTTGAATTTCTGGATCACTATTCAATGATTTTTTTTTCCTTTTCAGTGAAAATGGTTTTGAAAACTGCCTATAATAACTGTATTCAGTAAAGGTTTTTGTTACTATGGGTGATAAAAAAAAAAACCCAACAATCTCAAATAAAAACCAACCTTGTCAGAAGTAAGAATATTGAAGACTTAAATTCATAGAATCATAATATTAAAACCTTTCCCAAAAGCACATTAGAAAGAAGAATGTTGGAATCTGTTGGGATGCATAGTGTTAGTTTTTCAGGGACCAGAAAGCAGAGAATGTGTATGTTGGAAATGACCTTATAATTTCGAAAAATAATTTTATTTAAACCTCTCATTTCACACAAGAAAACAGGCCCCTAGAAGCGATGTGACTTGATAAAAGCCTATCTTAATAACTTTTTTAAATGAGAAAAATATAACACAACAAATATGTTGCGATTTTAAGATCTGAGAAAACATGTCTCCTATAGGAAACATATTCCTTAGCTAAATAAGAAAGAAGGTAGACTAAAATAATTTTTAAACAAAGGCATAAGTTTGATTGCTTAGAAAAGCATATTCTATTTGATCTGGCATTAGATCAGAACTAGAACTTTAATACTAACATATTATTAAGCCATGTGATCTAAACAGGGCACTTGTCCTACTTTTGCCTAAGTTTCTTTTTCTATAAGATGAAGTCTTTGGACTATTTGGTTGTCCTTTCTAGCATTTTCTAGCTTTATGATTGGAATTCATGGTCAGAATAAGGTGTGTGGTCTAGAAACTATGGCAAAAATTAAGGAATTTTGGTAGGGTTAGTGGGAATATAAGAATAGGTATACAAATTAAAATCTGTGATATTTTTATTTTTGGTCTGGGAACTCTTGGGAAAATGAACTCCATTACTAAGGCAGGTCATTGTGTGAAGGCATTTGTGTGAAGTCTGCCTCCAGTACAGAGAATTGAAATAAATTGTTATAAATAGGTAATATCCCATGTCTTCTTGACTTTGAGGCCCACCGTGCAAAACCATCTTAGTTTTGGGAGGGTATGAGTAAAAATTGACAACAATTCAATTAAACAAGAATCTTTAATACATGCTATGTACATGAAACATTTCTGAGCTCTGGGGTACAAAGGCAAAAAAAAAAAAAAAAAAATGGCCCCAGCCTCCTAGAAGCCCACTTTCTTCTTGGGTTATATGATTAGTAAACATAGTATTATATCAGGAGAGAGAGAGAGAGAGAGAGAGAGAGAGAGAGAGAGAGAGAGAGAGAGAGAGAGAGAGAGAGAGAGAGAGAGAGAGAGAGAGAGAGAGAGAGAGAAAGGGAGAAAGAGCGCAAATGCTGATAAAAGAGGGGAGCAGGAAAGAGTTTTTATGGGAAGTGACATGCTTGCTGAGCCTTGAAGGCAAATAAGGGATTCTAATAGGAAATTGATGAGGGAATGTGTTCCAGGCATGGGGAACAGCCTACAAAAAGTCATGGAGACATGATATAAAATGTTAAATTTGAGGAACAGAGGGAAGGCCAGTTTGACTGAAATGTTGTTGCACAGCAAAGTGGGTAATAGGATATAATTCTGGCAGTAAAGATAGGACCCATGCCAGAATTCTCACAAAAAAAATTGATACCCAAACCCAAGGCTTAGAGTATTTGCCATTAAAGCAACATCAGGAGATTCTGAAGAGGGCCATAAAGGTGATTCAGTAAGCTAGAAACTGTGACTTAAGAGGACAAGCTAAAGAAATTTGTCTACCTTTTATTCATCCAACAGTTATTTATTGAACATCTTCTATGAGTGAGGTACTAGAGGAAGGGAATGTTGAGGGTGATGTAATAAACATCTTTATGAACAGGAGATTATACTTTGATTTTTGGAAGATTCGATATTGAAACATTTTCAGCTCATGAAATGAATAAGCTCAGAAATGAATCATTATATTGCAGAAAGATGCATCATTTTACAAATGGACTCACCAGGTTTCCTTAAAATGCTCTAGCTGCCTTGGGTATTCTAGGTATGGAGAGTGGCCAGATGTGAAAACTGAGATGTGCAAGTGTGCAATGGCGATGGATAGAACTTCATATACATAAAAGGGAATAACATAAATTAAAGCTGGGAAAGGAAGGTTGAAACCAGATTCTGGAGGTCCCAGAATGCTGGGTATTATTGTAATCAGTAGTTAATAGGGAACATCTGAGGATTTTTGAACAGAAAAAGACAGGGCCATATCTCTACATTAGATTATAATGCAGTGTTTTTTTCCCCCATTTGTGGTTCAATTGTTTTAAGTCATGTCCAACTTTTGTGACACCATTTGAGGTTTTCTTAGCAAAGATACTGCCATTTTCTTCTCTAGCTCATTTTACAGATAAGGAAACTAAGGCAAATTGAGTTTAAATAACTTGCTTAGTCACACAGATGCAACCAAATATAAATTAAAACTCAGGAAGACCCATCTTCTTGACCCAGTACTGTCTCCAGAGCACTATCTATCCACATGGGCCTTTACGAATCTGAAAGGCTTAGATTTGACTGGTGCAGTTAGCTGAGGCAGTAGCTTGGCAGAGAGTTGTTAAAACAGACACCAAGCTCTGAGGAACTGGAGACATTTAACACCTCTGATAAATTCCTTACTTGTATCCGTCCTAGCCTTTCCAGTGCTCTCTTTACCCGGTCTGTGCCCTATGCTTTCTTCTGCTGAAAGAGCAATTTTTCTCCAGGGTCCCCCTTTTATAAAGGTCTGTCAGAGGATGGGAAATGTCTGAATACTATCATTAGAAACTGGCCAGACTGAGCTGGTGTTGATCTACTGATTCAAATATTAAGAGTCACAGAGGAAGTCACTTTAATTATTGCTCAAACCCCTGGTTTGGTGGTTAGAGGTGAGACCAATTCCATCTTTATTGAGGCGTTTGACATTGGGAGTATTTTTAAATGCCACGTTTTAGTACGAGAGAATATAGAGATATGTCCTTGAGGGGCTCTTTTTGACTATGGCTGAATTCAATCAGTGTAAACTGGTGCCCAGATCATTATGAAAGTAATAATTATTATTATATTATTGCTATTTATATAGCAATTTAAGCAGGGTTGCATTGGTAAATGTTCAACAACTGGCTCTCCAGGGAACAAGTATAGTTCCAGCATATTTTTAAATTTCATCTACATTATTAACATTTTTTCCATTTAAGTTTAGAGACAACAAAATAATAAATCAATTCCTGATTTGTAGCACTTGAGGATTTCCTAGGTGTAAATATTCATCCTAAAAGTTTACCCACTGATTTTTGTGAGCCATTATGATCCAGCTCTAGCTCTCTCTTCCACACTAATTGGTCTTATTTTATGGATGAAGAAACTGAGGTGGAGGAATGTTAGTGAAATTGTCCTGGATTACATAGATAGTGAATAACTAAGTCAGGATTTAAACTCATATCTTCCCAAGTCTTTAGGTCCAGTCCTCCCTCTATTGCACTAACATCTAGCTGCCTAGTCCAATTGGATAGCTTAATGAGATGGGCTTGCTCAAGATGAGGTCACTATTCATTCTTCATCAGCTCTTAGGATTCAGAATGACCTTAGAGATCATCTGATTCAATCTGTGTCAGAACAAGACTCTTAATAGCATCTTTAGAGCGGTAAACTTGGCCAAGATCTCATCTCATACTTATTAAGCATCACCCAAGGCTCTTAAATATTTAAATACCAGAGAAAAAGATCTCTGAGGTCCCCTCTTCTTGGGTATGAATATATGTGTATAAATAAAAATATATATCCACACACACGTGTATATATGTGTATATGTGTATGTATGTGTGTGTGTGAATTCAGGTAGGGCAATTAATCTCGGAAGATTTCATGGACAAGTAGTATTATTAGAGCTGGTCTTGAAAGATTGTAGGTAAAGCTAAGGGGATAGTATTCCCGTAAGCAAGTGCAGGAAATCTGGAAAATATGGCCTATATTTGGGGGAAAGTGAACAGACATGGAAACTCCAGTTAGAAAGAATCTGAGAGATCATTTAGTTCAACAGCTTGATTTTGTCCAGGGGAAAAGTGATAATGGGTAGATCACACAAATAGCAGAAAGGATTTCTCCTTTATGTCTTTGGGTTCAATATGGGTTTATTCTTGTTAAGATAACAAAAGGATTTTTGTGGGTGATGGCCTGAAATATGTATCTCTCCTCATCCAACCTCCCTCCCATCTTTATAGAGTTTTTCTGATTTTCAGAGAACATTTAGGAGAGCAAGAGTTTCTTTGGAATTTCATGTTTCATGTCTTCCTTTCCACAATGATAACAAAGGCATCCTTGAATACTTTTTTGTGATTGGGTCACTTCTTAGGTGACCCATTCTCCTGTCGATCAGCTCATACTATCCTGAGCCTTATTGTTGAAGTGTAATCTGCCTCATGTTCTTCCACTCCTTGTTCCAACTTCTAAAAGAAAATTAGGGTGAGCCTAATGTATTATTAATGATAATCGAATATCATCTCCCCAGCCACACTCTACCTAAGGGGATAATTTAATTCCGTTCAATTCAGCATATTTTTTTCAGTGCTTTCTCTTTGCAAAGCCCTGCTTGGAGCTGGAGATCTTTACAAGGGTAAAGAACAGCAGAATCCTTGTCACTGAGGGGCTTACAGAGTATAAAGGGGATGCAAGAAGCATTCTCAATAAGAACAATGCAAGGTAGTGTGGATGGGGGAGAAAGAGGATGCCTTCAAAGCCCTGGAAGAGGCATTGAGGAGCAAGTGAGGCCCTTTTTTGGGGGGAATGGAGTCAGGAGGAGGGTGGACTCTTGTGAAAGAAGAGATGAACAAGACAAATACTGGTGGAAAAAATAGGTATCAATAACATATAATATGATTAATAAGAGTAATAGCTAACATTTATATGCTGGTTAAGGATTTTCAAAGCACTTTACATGTGTTATCTCATTTAATTTTCACAACCCCATAAGGAGGTACAATGAGTGCAATGTCCTCATTTGATAAATGGGGAAATTTAGACTACAAAAGATCATCAGTCAGCCAAGAAGCATTTAATAAGTGTTTACTGTAGGTCAGGCACTGTACTAAGCATTGGGGATAAAAAGAAAGGCAAAAGAAAATCCCCACTTTGAAGAAGCTCACAATAACATGTAAACACCTATTTACAGGGATGTTTTATGTAGATTTAATTAGAAACAATCAATAGAAAGACAATTCTGGCACTGAGGGGGGATCAAGAAGGCTTCTTAGAGATGGTGGGACTTTAGCTGAGACTTAGAGGAAGCCTGGGAAATCAGAATGTATAGATAAAAAGGGAGATTCTTCCAGACTTATCGTCAGTGATGGAGCATCTAGTTCAAGAGGATGTGTTAGGGAGTCAAGTTGAAAAAGTCGGGGAAGGTAGGAAGGAGCTATATTCTGGAAGGTGTTGAACACCAAACAGAATTTTATGTTTGATCCTGGAAAAAGGAGCTCTTGTGGTCAGTTGAATAGGGGTTATATTGTCAGAAATATCTTGTAAGGAAGATTGGTTTGGCAGTTGCATAGAAGCTGGCCTATCCTGGGGAGAGCCTTGAGACAGCAGGACCCACCAGCCGGCCATTACTACAGTCCAGCCATGAGGTGATGAATTCCTGCATCAGCATGAGAATGGTGTCAGTCTGAGAAGAGAAGCAGGATTATATGGGATATATTAGAAAAATATCTTTCTTTCTTTCTCTTCCCCAAGAATTGAAAGGATGGGACTACTGACAGGATATGGGAGTGATAGTGCCATGACACTCTCTCAGTCCTCATCCAGGAATATTATATTCAGTTCTAGAGAAGTACCTTGATGTTCAAAGGAAGCAAAAAAGATGGAGGGTAAAAGCCCTTCAATTCTTATTAAGTGAGGCTTGATTATAGATAAATTAGACATGATATTGAAGCCTGGAAACTGACAGGTGAGGAAGCAAGTAGATTGTTTTGTGAGGGCAAAATAAGAAGCAGATTGTGGTAAATTGGGAGGAAGTAAGGAAGAGAATTTGTTGTGTGAAAAGGAGGAAAGTCTATCCATGAAAGGGCAGATGACCTACACTAATTCCAAGAGGCAAGAGATTGGAGCACAGCTAATATTTCAAATCTCATAGTTAATAAAAAAGAATGACAACCTGTTATAAAATATAGCTTTGTGATCGTCTTTACCATTAAAATGGATTTCTTTAGTCATTTTCCCAAAGTGTCATTTAGTGATCATGGGAGACAGTAAAAGACTTTAACAAGATTCCCCTAGCATAATAGCTGTTCTTTCTGATGCTTTAGTAGAATTTGATTTGCACACGTAATGCCAGGTAGGAGAGTTGTAGGTTTTACGTGAGATTTTTTTTTAATATATTGAAATTCCTGGTTCTCCCTTTTGTAACTTAATCCAACACTAATTTTCTGTTCTGGCCTGTCTCAGTGTATGGTTATATGTCCTTATTTATCCCCACAATTCTGCCATTCTCACTCTCTCTAAAATCCCTGACTACTAACATACTTATTACAGAAAGTAATTATAATATAATAACATAATGATATAGTAGGAGAAATACCAATAATATCCATCAGCAAGTACTTGTTAATGCTTTCACATTTTAATATAAGTAAGATATATGTACTTTAATATTTGCAAAGAGTGTTGAAGGCAGAGGATCTGGCGGTCACATTTTGGTCCTGATGCTTACCACAAAGATCCCCAAAACTACTAACAACAGCAGCATAATTATGTATTGCAAAAATGAGAAACTACTTATTTAAATTAAAATGCAGAACTCTTCCTCCTATCTTTATTCCCCCCTGATAAAGAACTGGGAATAAAGGGGCCTCAGCAAGCTTGGGATCATGGGTAGAGCCTAGTGCTATATGCTAAAAGAAATACAAATATCAGTTAGACATATGTGCTGCTCTTAGGAGTATTTAGTCTCACAGTAGGGAGTTTTGAAGTTAACTCTTATATATGGTGCCAGATAAACAAATAAGGTAGAAACCAAGCGGGGCAGCAAGGTGGTGCAATAGATAGAACATGGGCTTGGATTCAGGAAAACTCATCTTCCTGAGTTCAAATATGACTTCAAATTCTGGGTATCTTACCATGAATGTCACTTCACTTCATTTGCCTCAATTTCCTCATCTGTCAAATGAGCTAGAGAAGGAGATGGCAAATCACTTTGGGATCTCTGCCATGGAAACCCCAAATGGAGTCACAAAGAAAAAAAATGGCTAAACAATAATGAAGAAACCCAGTGATATTTGAAGCACAAGGATTTTTATTTATTGCTCTTATCAGAGGATGTTTCACAAAAGAGATGGCATATTATCTGGGCCTTAAATAATAGGCAGGATTTCAGTAAAAAGAGAGGAAAGAAGGATGGCTGTAGGGGATGATATATATGAATATCTATATCTATATCTATATCTATATCTATATCTATATGCGTATGAGTGAATGGATGGATGATTGGATGAATGAATGAAGGAGAAGAGCCGTTGTTCAATGTGCACTATGTGCCCTAACAAGTACCATCCTAAGCCCTGGGGAATATAAAGAGAAAGACTGAGAGAGAGTCCCAGCTCTCAAGGTGCTCTTTTACCAATTGGGGGAGTCAGCACATAAGATAATTAAGCCACAGGGGGTTTGAAAAGGCTAGAAATTATAAGGGGTAATGGTGGGGCAGATGGCAAAGCCCAAGGCCTTTAAGTTTTATCTAGAAGGCTTTGATATAAAGGAAAAGCTAATGTTAAGTCTTGGAGCTCCTTAGATGGCTATGGCAGGCCAAGATAGTAAAATGTGTGGCATTCCATTTCACCAGAAGGAATCGAGTAGGTGACTCCTATCTCATCCCAGCAACATGAAAAGCCAAGGATGAGGTTGCAAAGGGAAACCGCTGGTTGTATCAGACCTTTCCACCTTAGAACCATTCCAAGGAGGATGTAGGAGGAAGGAACTGAAGCAGTCTGATATGTTCCCAGCCCTGCCAGAAGTTTGGGCAGTCAGGCTGGGACAAGGGAGTAGGTAAGTTAGGAATGGGCACTACCCCACCCTCCCTTTCCCCCCAGAGCTCTTTCCATCCACCAGCCATTTGGGAAAGGTTTCCCCAGTTGGTTACCATGGAGAAAACATGAGATAAGACTGGAAAGGTGAACTGAAACCAGATTGTGAAAGGAGCATTAAGGAGCCCAAACATTATCTGATGGGCAATAGGGAGTCTCTGAATGCTTTTGAGTAGAAAAGTAGCATAATCACAGATGTGTACATCCTTGTAGGAGAACCTAGGCAGGCTCTGCTTCCCCTAACAGAGATGGCAACTCTCCTAGGAAAGGGACTTCATGAGTGAGCTAAACCAGGCTGGTTCTCGAAAGCCCCCCCCCCCCCCCACACACACACCACAGATATATATATCATCCCTGGCCTTTTGAAAGGTTTTTTTTTGTTTGTTTGTTTATTTGTTTTTTGGTTTGGTTTTAGTAGTTAGAGCTCATGTTCTGTTGCCAAAGCCTTCAAGACCCGGGTCACCTCTGTGTCTCTGCTGGGAGAAATTTAAAGTGGAGGCCAAGATGGGCAATTACATTGGCTCATATTTCTAAAATACATCTCTTTACAGCAATCCTGTCAGGGCAAGTATTCTCAGTTCCATTTTCCAGATGAGGAAACTGAGACTTGTCCATGGCCACACAGCCAGTATGTGTCAGAGTTGGGACTTTAGCCCAGATCTCATGAATCCAAGGCCAGTGCTCTCCACTGGTCTGGAAGCAATGAAAAGAGAGACTCCTGCCCCCCTTTTTTGTCAGGCTTTTTGAATATGTCTTTGCACTGTCTTCAGAGTTGAGAAATTTTCTGCACCTACCTTGGCAAAATCACTAAGTCAATATTAGCTCTCATACTTGTCTAGAAATGTGTGTGGACCTTCTAAGGGGGAGCAATTTCTTTTAAATTAGCGATAAACATGAGCTGTGATAAAAGACAATGAACATGATAGATGTGGATAAACATTTTGAACGGGGCGATATTTAACCTCCCCTAGCTGGGCCATGGGGAGGGGGTGGAGAGCAGTTAGTCGACAGGCTAAATAGACAGCATTGACCTTCTGTTTTGGCACTCTTGTGAACAAAGTACATTATTCCCATAGGGGGCTATGACAGATTCATTGCTTTGATTTTCTTTTAGTGGCTTCTTCAACTGTTAATAAAAATATAAAAGTTTTATGTCCGTTTTAAAATTATCTGAAGCTCAAACCTTCTGCTACCCACAATGTGGAGAATGTCAAACAGAGCCTAAAGAGAAAGGTCAGGGAGCGCAGAATCCACAAATCATGTTCAGATGCCACAGAGAATAGGATATTTTACCTGTTCTCAGGAAGCCTAGAGCCATGTCCAACCCCAGGTTGCAGGGAAGCCTCCAGAATAGATAGACAGGTTCTTCCCTCTGCTGCGTTCTTCATGACTTTGGACTGGCCATCCTCCGTGGCAGGAATTCACTCCCTTCTTATCTGTGTCCTGTAGAATTTTCTCTTCCTTTCAGATGCAACTCATACACTGTCTTCTCTGGAGGGAAGCCTTGCCTGATCCCACTAACTGCTAGCGTTCTCTGCCCCATTGTAGACTATATTTAATTTCTCAGTGTATGTGCATATGTGCATGTGCATATACACAGAACAAATATAAAGTTATACAAATATGTGTTATATGTTTCAAATATGAATTAGATATTTACTTTATATTAATATATTAATGCAAATATATGCACATGTGCATTAATATAAACAAAATTAACACATATGTACAAGTATGTTAACTTTAACTTTATATTTATAATACAATTACATTAATGATAATTATTATTAATATAGAACAAGTATAAAATTAATAATATATTAATAAAATGCATGTATGTTAATATATATAAGTCCTAATATATATATATATATATATATGGGGTTAATACATATATAATACATATGTCAGCTTTATATTTAGGTTAATATACATTAAGGTAAATTTATTAAGTGAATATTAATATGTGTATTAATATAAATATAAAATTAATACAATATGTATCAAATATATTAACTATATAATTATAGAATACTTACAGACATATATTCCATTTATATTATATTATTAACTTTAGATTTATCTTCTATATGTATCAAATATGTATTAATTTTATATTTGTTAATAAATATAACAGTACACATGTTTAGAATACATTTATTTTAATACATTTATGTTTATTAACTTTATATTCTGTATTTATATGTATCAGATACATATATGCATTAACTTTATATGCTATACATAAACTTATTTTAATACATGTATGTATATTAACTATATTCTGCATGATATATGTATCAAGTACATATATGTATTAACTTTATGATAACCCATTTATTTTGACATATATGTATATTAACTTTTTATTTATTCTATACAATACATATATTAAATGCATATATGTTTTAACTATATTTTGTATGTACACACACAAATATATTGACTTTATATTCTCTATATATCCTCACATGTATTTGTCATTTTTCCCATTCAGATTTAAATCTTTTCTGAGCATGGGTTGTCTCATTCTCTGTGCAACCTCAATGCCTGTCCGGTTCATAATGGTCAATTAATACATATTTGTTGATTAATTAATTGAAGTCCACAAGATCATTGTAGAGAGCAACTTTTATAATTACATATCCAAATATGGGTTCCTTCATCAAGTGAGTTAGTTGGGGATGATTTTATATGAGTTTAGCTACAAGAGAGTATGGCCTTTGTGGAGACAAAGGCAGAATAGATGTTTTTGTCTCTTGGAAATGATGTAGAAAGTATTTGTTTGCTAAGTGGAAGGTTGATTTGGACAGTCTGTAAATTCCTTTCCAATTGAACCAAACCCCTTAGAGATGATCTTATCTAACCTCTTCATTTCATAGAGATGAAAGCTATGAATTTAAGTGATTTGCCCAAAGTCACGAAGCATTTGAACCCAGATCCTCTGACTTCTGATCCAGCACTTTTGAAGTAAGACTGAGATGCATTTAGTCATTACAAGGCAACTTTCACTAAGATAAAGAATCAGAATTGACTCTTACATTCAATTTTATCTTTGCTTAGATAATTTGGCAATCTAAGCTTGTTTTTTGCAGGCATTTGAATTAAGGTTGAACTGGCAGTAAAATTTTCAGTTATTTGTAAAGTCTTTAAATTCTGCCCTTCTGTTTTTGCCAGAGCAAAGTTGCCATGTTCTGTCCAGATCAAACAATTCTTGTCTCTTTTGTTGTTACAGTATGTAAACAAGCATCATTTAAATATGGAAGGAAATATTGGGGATGAATAGGTCATTAACAAACCCTGAGCAAAACTACTCACAAGAAGATGTGGGAAAGGGCACTGTCCTTAGATTTTTCATGGGTCCATGGCTTTTCACTGTTGCAAAGCCGAGCATATTTCCTTTTGCAGAATGTGACCTTGGAAGGAAGATTGAAGGCAGGGGTTGAGTTTTTCTTCCTCTGGAACCTTTTTTGCCTTTTCCAAAAGTTTTCCAATGTATAAATAGCCAGAAAAGGCACTTGAGAAAACAAAAATACTACCTACTATTCAACTTAGCTTCTTTGATCCCAGAATTTCAGAATCTTGGAGCCAGGAAAGAGCTCCAAAGGAAAGAGGCCATCTAGTCCAAACCACAGTTAAATAAGACTTCTCTCTACAATGTATCCAAGAAATATTCTTTTATCCACTTACTGAAAATTTCTGGAGAGGGGAACTCCTCTTAAAGTATCAGATTTCACTTTGGGAGAGCTCTAATTGATAGGAAGGTTTTTTTTTATTTGTTTGTTTTCTCTTTGTATCAAACCTGTTGTTATTATTGTTATTCAGTTATTTCTGTTTTGTCTGACTCTTTGTGGCCCCATTTGGGGTTTTCTTGGCAAAGATATTGAGCGTTACTCTGGCCCTTTGCAGATTGCCACCCTTTGCTTTTAAGTTCTGCCCTCTGGGATCAGACAGCATAAAAGTTAGTCAATTAAATAAAATTATAAAATGTTCCTTTTCTCCTAAGTATTTTTTTTTCTCCAAATTAAACACTCCCAGATTCGTGAAGAGAGCTTTATATAGAATGACTTCAAGGCTTTTCATCATTTTGGTTACTGTCATTTGGATGCTCCCCAATTTGTTTATATCCATCCAAACACACCAAAGTTACCAGGACTGAACCCAGTATTTCAGCTCTGATCTGATGGGGGCTGAGTACAAAGTACTACTACTTCCTCTCCTATCTAATGTGACTGCTAGGTGGCGTCATAGTGCAGAGTGCCAATCCTAGAGTTAGGGAGATTCCATCTGTCTTCCTGAGTTCAAATCTGCCTTCAGATACTTCTTCCTGTTTGCTTCAGTTTCTTAATCTGTAAAATGAGCTAGAAAAGAAAATGACAAGCTACTGGTATCTTTACCAAGAAAATCTCAAAAGGAGTCACAAATAATCAGACACAACTATAAAACAGCTGAAAAATCCTATGTGATACAGTTCCCAGTGCAGCCTGAGATCAGATCAGCTTTCTTGGCTGCTATGTCATATTTTGAACTTAGTTCATTGAAATATCAACATCTTTTCCAGATGAAATGCCCTCTAGCCAAGGCTACCCATCTTCTGCTTGTGAAATTGATTTTCAGAATGAGAGCATAAGACTTTACATTATCCCTATCAGCTTTCCTTATTACATTTGGCCTGTGTGACTTGGAGAAAGCCACTAATCTTTTTAAGCTTCTGTTTCCTCATCTGTTAAAAAGGGCATTAGACTATATGATCTTGTCCAGCTCCAGAGTCCATCTACATTAAGCTCTGTTATTTTTTCTGAGATCTAGTTTTTTTTTTAACTGAGATCTAGAATTACTAGCTCTTTTCTTTGTCTAGTACCTTTTAAATGTCCTTCCCATATAATGTTATAGATCATATTCACTTCTGTTTATGTCTTACTCTTTCAGGATCTAGGAGGATAGGGACTTTGGTTTATCTAAGGTTTACTTTTGGAAAAATTACCATCATCTTAATGAATGTTTGTTGTGTGTTTTAGATGGTCAGTAGGAACTTAATAAGCAAAGAAGAAGGAAAAGAGCACATTCTAAAAATAGAGAATAGCATTATCAAAAATTTGGCTGTGGGAAAATCTAGGGTGGGATCATTTTAGGTGTGTCAGGAAAAATAATGGGAGGGTAAGACCAGGAAGGTAAGTTAGTATGACATTGTGTAGGGCCTTGAATGCAAGCCAAAGCAGGGCGACTTTATTTGGTAGGCATTTGTTGGGGTAATACAAATCACATAGGGCTGGTCACTGTACAAAGGATGATTTTATTTTTGGAAGGGGAGATGTTGAATGTGAAGGTGG
Organism: Sminthopsis crassicaudata; assembly: GCF_048593235.1. Lineage (NCBI taxonomy): Eukaryota > Metazoa > Chordata > Mammalia > Dasyuromorphia > Dasyuridae > Sminthopsis > Sminthopsis crassicaudata. The sequence continues at coordinate 507,724,887 of NC_133619.1, forward strand.
GAAAACTTCTTTGAAAGTAAATTCCATGTGGGTGGTGATGACAGGCAATATACTAAGGTGGCATTAGTGTGAATGGAGGAAACGGAATCAGGGTAACAAATTAATATGAAAATAGAATCACAGGCTCTTAGTAACTCATTGACTTTAAGAGACCAGTCTGAGATAATAATTGCAAAATATTGCAAGGTTTTGAACATGACTTATAGCTTTAGAAGTCATGTAATGCAACTCATTTTAGGGAGTTGGAAACAGGTCTAGAGAAGTTTAAAAAATTGCCCCAAATTAGATAGGTGGTAAGTTCATAATGCTGCTATTTATATAGCTTCTAGAGGTTTGCACATTATGCATGAAGCAATGCAAGACAATTAAGTCTTCACTATCTGCCACCAAAGATACAAATGCAAAAGCATTGTCCTCAATGAGCTTATATCTTTTTTTTTAGATTTTGTTTTTTATTAATTTTTATAATTATAACATTTTCTTTGACAGTACATATGCCCTCCTTCCCTCCACTCCCTCCCCTAGATGGCAGGCATTCCCATACATATTAAATATCTTGTAGTATGTCCTAGGTACAATATATATGTGCAGAACCGAATTTTGTTGTTGTTGTTGCAAAGGAAGAATTGTATTCGCAAGGTAAAAATAATCTGGGAAGAAAAACAAATATCTTATATCTTAATGCAGTAGACAACACATATAAGAAAGAGCAGTTGGGTTCAAAAAGTTATAGGGATAGCAAGTGGGGTCATAGGTAGTAAAATGTTGACAAAGCTGGCAAAGCTGATCTAGATCTGCACAAGGAGATCATGTTAGCAAAGTGACTGGCAAGGTTATGGAATACAGAGAAACATGGTTGGAGGCTAACTGAAGTATTGGGCCAAGTAAGGAAGGCACTAGAAGGACTGCTTATGCATCCCAAAATCAAGAGAAGAAAGGGTTAAAAACTTTCAAACTTTAGAGGCAACTAGATGGTGCAGGGGATTGGAGCCAAGAGCCAATTAAAATCTGGCCTTAAACACTTAACACTAGATGTATGACCCTGGACAAGTCACTTAACTCCAATTGCTTCTCAAAAAAATAAAATAAAATAAAATGAACAAAACTTCCCAATTTTCTTTGAGCCTGGCAGCAGGGTGATTATGAAGGCTGCTGAGATGATGAATGTGGGCCATAGGGAGAAGTGAGTGTAATTGGAGCCTTTGAAATTTCTGTAATGAAAGATTATATCCTATGACAACTCATGAGATGAGCAGTGCAAGAACAATTATCTCCATTTTACAGATGTAGAAACTGAGTCTTGTCCAAGGTCACATATATTATCCTATCTATGTGCCACATATAATAAGTGACAGAGCTAGCATTTGGACCCAGGTCTTATTCCAAACCTGGTGCTTTTTATTTATTCATGGCAGAGTTTCATAGATTGTCAATTGATAAACATCTTCTAAGGAAATAAAAATGTTCCTGTATTTAACAGTTCATTAAACATTCATTCAACAAAAGCTGACTAAGAACACGAGGACTACATATGTAAAGCCCATTGCCAGATCCTGAGAGAGAGCCCCAATTAACCAAAATGAGGTTCCTGGCTTAAGGAGCTTCTAAGAGCGCTGGGTTGGAATCAGCCAGCTGGATTGAGTTCCCGCATTGGTTTTTACATTTACTAGCTGTGAGTCCCTATCAAGGATTGCTAGGTTATGCCATAATGCACAGAGCACTGGGCTTGGAATCAGGAAACTTCATTATCCTGAGTTCTAGTTCAGCCTCAGATGCTTATTATCTGTGTGTAGATACTTAATAGCTGTGTTTCCCTATGAAGGCTCACTGGGCTTGGAATCAGGAAGATGCATCATATTGAATTCAAGCTCAGACTCAGATACTTAGCTGTGTGTAGATACTTAATCGCTGTGTTTCCCTATGAAGGATCACATAGTACGCAGAACACTGGGCTTGGAATCAGGAAGACGCATCATCCTGAATTCAAGTTCAGCCTCCAATAATAGTTGTGTGATCGTGGGCAAGTCACTTAAACTTATTTGCCTTAGTTTCTTCATCTGTAAAGTGAACTGGAGAAGGAAATGGCAAAGCACTCCAGTATCTTTGCTAAGGAAACCCCAGATGGGGTCACAGAGTCGGCCATAACTGAACCAATCACAAAGCGTCACTGATCCTGATTCTCTATTTTCTTATTGGCAAAATGGAGACAGTCATACACCCACTCCTGATTGCCTAATAGTTATGAAGAAAATACTTTGTAACCCTTGAAGTATTATTGAATTGGGAGCGTCTTTTCTTATGTTAGTGGAGGTAAGCCAGTAGCAAAAAAAATAGCTATTAAAAGAGAGGTGCAAAAAATTGATTGAGATCTGAGAATATCACAGAATCATATAGATCTAGAAACTATTAGATGGTGCAGTGAATAGACTTGCAGTCCAGAAGACCTGAGTTCAAATTCAGACTCATATATTTGCTACCCAGTTTCCTCATCTATAAAATGGGGTAATCAAAACACCTACCTCAAAGGATTGTTGGGAGATCAAATGAATTAAAATGTGTAAAAGTTCTTTGCATATTTTAATGTGCTGTATAAAAGTTCTTGTTCTCTTCCTCCTCCTCTCCCTTCTTCCTCCTCCTCTTCCTTCTCCCTCTATTCCTTCTTTCTCCTCCTCCTCCTTCTCCTCCTTTTTTCTCCTCCTCCTCTTCCTTCTTTCTCCTCCTCCTCCTTCTTTCTCCTCCTCCTCCTTCTTTCTCTTCCTTCTCCTTATTTCTCTTCCTCTTTCTTTCTCCTCTTCCTCTTCCTTCCTCCTCCTCCTCTCCTTTCCCCTCTTCCTTTTCCTCCTCCATTTTCCTCCTCATTTTCCATCTCCTCTTCTCTTCCTTCTTGTTCTCCTTTTCTCCTACTTCCTCTAATTTTTCCTCTTTTCCTTTCCTTTCCTCTTCTCCCCTGAAAAAAAGATTAAATTTGAACTCAGAGGACTTGAGTTCCCCTTCTGATTCTCTTACTTTGGGGACAAATCATTTCCCCCTCGATATCTTTAATATCTTCTGAAAAATGGAGTGGATCATCCCAGATAAAGTGTTAGGTGGCTGCTACATTGAATTCTTTGCCCTACAAGGAAGGGCTTCCTATTAACAATTAAGTTGTTGGTATAGACGGCATTTCCATCTGTGTGACATGGCTTTGTATTCTTTTTGGCTTTAGAAACATGTCCTGTAAGTGATCCTTCCACATGAGGGCTGGTGCAGCAATCGGAACCCTATCACTTCTTGTACTCGCTGCCCGAGTTTGCAGAATCAGTAATGGCATTCATGTGCCTCTATGAGATAGAGATCTTTGCCCCGTGTAGGGTTTTCCTGGCAAGAATTAGTCTTTTGCAGATTGGCAGTGTCGGGTGCTCTGCTGACTCAGAGCAGGGGTCTGCTGCATGTGTACTTTCAGGGCATGGAACAATTTCTAGATGACTTGATGACCTTTGAGCCTGAAAATTTACCAAGGGTCGACTGTGAACTCAGGTTGGCTTTTTGTATAAGCAAACAGTTAAAAGAGAAAGGCCAAATAAACTAGCCTTGTAACGTCATCAGTACACATTTTTGGAATAAATGAGGGATGGAATGAATCCACTGATTTAGAGATAGAAAGAACCTTTGAAGTTAAATTGTCAAAATAGAGAATGTTAGAACAAAGAAAATCCTTAGGACATAATCAACAATCAATTAGTTAAATTGTTCTCTTCCTCCTCCTCTCCCTTCTTCCTCCTCCTCCTCCTTCTCCCTCTATTCCTTCTTTCTTCTCCTCCTCCTCCTTCTCCTCCCAAATGTAATGCTGATTCCCAAATCAGCTTTATATCCAGTCTTAACCTCTCTCCTGAACTCCAGCCCCATGTTGGACATCTCTATGGTAATATCTTAGAGAGATCTCAACTGTAGTATGTCTACCAGGAAATTCATTATCTCTACACTTCCTTCATACTCATCTATTTCTGCTAAAGGGTTGCAAAAGTGGGAAAGTATTTATTAAATGCCTGTTGTATACCATACACTGTGCTAAATGCTTTACAAAAATTATCTCACTTGATATTAATTCATTAAGGACACCAGTGAGTGTCCTTTTGGATACCCAAGTTACCACCCCCTGTACATCTTTGTTTCTTTCCTGTCTCACACTCCTATATCCAGTCAGTTTTCAAAGGGTCCTCCATTTTTACATCTAAAGCATCTTTCTGTTCACTCACATAACCACACCTAAGTTCAAGCTGTCATCTCCTCTCACCTGGACTATTTCAAAAGCCTCCCAACTGCTTGCTCTGCTTCCAGTTTCTTTTTTCTCCAATCCATTCTCCCCATAGTGTCTAAATTGATGTTTCTAAAGCACAGTTCAGACAATGCTACCCTCCTTCTCTAACTCCAGTATATCTCTTTTGTCTCTGAGAAAAAAAAATCCTCACTTTGGCATTTAAATGTTTCTGTAGTCTTACTGACACCCCCTTTCTAGTTTTATTTCATATCATTCCCTTCCATGCATTATTCTTTCCATTTAGACTAGTTTACCTGCTTCCCTAGGTATATAATTCTCCTTCTCTCTATTTTTGCTTTTCTATAGATGGTCTTCCATATTTGAAATGTATTTCTCCTCATCTCTACCTTTTAGAACTGCCTTTACTGATATCCAATTGTGGTCTTTCTTCCTCAAAATTAATTGCATTTACTTTGCTCACTAGTTGAGGTACAAATTGTGTCATTTGAGCAAAATGGAAGATCTTGGAGAACAGGTTGTTCTGGGTTTTGTGTCCTTGGTGTCTTGTAGTGCCTTATACACAGCAGACATTTAATAAAGATTTGTGGAATTGAGGCAAAGGCAAGTTGGAAGTACCTTAAATTACAAAATGTTAGAATTGAAAAGGTCCATAGAAGTCTTCTAATCCCCTCATTGGGAGGCTGTTGCAAATAAAGAGGGTTTAAAGGGAACAGGGAAGAAAGTTGTTGAGCAATCTTTTAAAAGATTATCCTTAAACATTTGAGAGGAAATAACTACAATTTACAACTGCTTCTCTCCCGAGTATCAGATAGTGAGGTGGTTCTTATTGTAATACTTCTTTTAAAAGACCCTTATTCACTTCTTTTGAAGTAGAATACACTGATTTATGAACTGAAGAAGCTACAAAGATTCTTTGGGGGGCTCCAACAGATTAAATGGGGCAGCTGGGGATTATGTAGTGGATAATAAGAATTCTGGGCCTGGAGTCCTTTGAACATGAATTCAAATCCTGCCTCAGACACTTACTAATTGTTTGACCCTGGGCTTCACTCTGTTTAACTCATTTTGTTTTTTCTTTTCTTTTTTTGAGGCAATTGGAGTTAAGTGACTTGCTTAGGGTCACACAGTTAGGAAGTGTTAAGTGTCTGAGATAAGATTTGAACTCAGGTCCTCCTGACTTCAGGGCTGGTGCTCTATCCACTGCACCTTCTAGTTGCCCCAGCTCATTTTCTTAGTCTGTAAAATGGGCTGGAGAAGGAAATGGCAAACACCTTAATCAAGGAAACCCCAAATAGGGTCACAAAGAATTAGACACAACTGAACAATGACTGAACAAAAACAAAGATAAATGTGATATAAATTAGAATATAAAATTTGTAAGGAATACAGTATACTCAGAGATCATATGAAGAAATTAGCAAACGCTTCCTAAAACAGGTTATATTTGAGATAGTCTCAGAAGAATGAGTTGTACTAATCTTCTTATAATCAAAATGATCCAGAAGAAAATCGGGTGCATATCGCAATGCCTTGCACATAGTAAGTGCTTTATAAGTGACTGCTGCATTGAAATGGATTTATTTCTTAAGAGTGACAAGCCCATCCGGGTCAGTCCAATCAATAAGTCAATCTCCTGAGCACTTTCTCCTGCGCTAGTGACTGTGTTTCGTACTACATGGCAGACCAAATACGTGTATGTTGGTTTCCGAGCTGTAGAAACTTCCACTGTAGAGTTGTGTTAACAAGATTAGCACACAGGAAATTAGAGCAGAGTTAAGCACTAAATTGCTTGGCACTGGCTCCAAGGATGCCAGAGGAATTCAGAAAAGAGAAAGAGGCTCGTGGGCTGGAGGAGGCAGGGAAGGCTTCCCAGAGAAGGCAAAGCTTATTCTAAGCTTTTAAGGATGGGTTGGATTTTGAGAGGGAAAGACAGGTAGAAAGTTGAGATGCCATTCGAGGTGAAGGAAATGACATTTCATTGATTCATTACCTCGGTCCTTCAGCAGACATTGTTTTCAATACGCATTTCATCAAACAGAACACGTTAGAACTTAGGGTTTTAAAAGACTGCTTGCCTATTTGAAGGAATAGATGGGTGAATTTCATTCTGTCAATCTCTCCCCCATTTGTAGTAAAGGCCAAGAGGAGGCAGATGATAGGGTGGTAGATTTAGAACTGGCAGGAACTTCACAGGGCATCAGGGCCCACCTTTTACCTCGCAGTTACAGAAACTGAGGCAGGCAGAGATTAAGTAATAGCGGGGAGAAGTGTCTGAGTTCAGGCCTTCTTGTCCAAACCTTTTCTCATTGTTCCCAGTCATCAATAAATAACAATGGGCCCTAGTATTTGCAACTCAGTTCTATTTAGCAAATGAAAACTGAATTGGGGTGGAAATATGAAGAGAGGCTGAGCTTTGTTCTGGGTATGTTGGTGTGCTGTGGCAGCTGACTGTGTAAGGGGGAATGGCTCCATCGTGGCTGGAAGTAAAAGGGAGGAAGCTGGGGGCTCTGGCTCCCTTTATGACCCTGAGGAGGCCCCCTCCTTGGTATTTCTCAGCTCCCATCAGTAAAGATAATGTCCAGAATGCTGTCACTGCAGAAGCCGGCCTCTCATTGTGCTGTGATGACATTTTTCTGGATGGGGAACAGAACGCCTACTCAGAGGTCACATTCACTGGCTCTTCTGCTTAGTCAGGTCGGCCCCCACCAAACATCAGGGGATCGCCCAGGTTAGAACAGCACTTTGAACTGTGCAAGTAGCAATGAGGGGATTGCAGAAGGGTCGTGGGCATCTGGTCTCTGATCCCGAGCATTTGAAGCCTTTGCATCTCAGCCAAGATAATATCCTGAAAGATAGGGCCATATGGAACAAAGCTTAGGACTATGGAGTAAACGCTATTTGGAGTCCAGAGACCTGAGTTCGAATGTTGGCAGTGTGTGATTGGGCAAATCACTTAGCTGTTAGAATTGTGAAGCAAGCACCAGCCCTAAAGTCAGGAGGACCTGAGTCCAAATCTGGTCTCAAGACACTTAACACTTCCTGGCTGTGTGACCCTGGGCAAGTCACTTAGCCCCAATTGCCTCAGGGAAAAAAATTGTGAAGCAATTCTAGATGATCTCTATGTTACCTTTGAACCAAAATGCCCATGGAGTCCCGCTTTTTTAGGGCTGAGTGCAGCATTTGGCTTGTTCCAGGATCAGGGGAATCTGAAAGGACTTTTTCTCAGTCAAAACCAATTGAATAAAAAGTGGGAATTTTAATCAAAACAAAAAAAAAAAAAAAATATGGCCAGGCAAGCAGAGTCATCATGGCTATGATAATAAAGATTATAATAAACAACTAGTGTTAACTACTTTGTGGGCAAAAACAAAAATTTGGCCAAATGGATTGAATAGTAGAATGATAGAGTCTTAGTACTTAATAGAGAGAAACTTGAAATATAGATTATTAGGATTGAAATCATGGATCAAATGCTTCTCATCTGATCTTGGAAAAATCACTTAATCTCTCTGAGCCTCGGTTTACTCAGAAGCTGTGTTGTCTTTCTCTTTTGCCCCCAGAAGCATGTACAGAGGATTATGTTTAGTATAAAGTTCCCGAACTGGATAGTTCATCCTATACTTGTAATTTGATAGGCTATTAGGTAATGTGAATATTCTCATCTCTATTACAAATAAGAAAGTTGAGGCTGAGAAAAGTAATACTATGTAGCTCCAGCTTAGCTCAATGTTTGGCACATAGTAGGTGCTTAATAAATGTTTATTGTACAACAGTATAGAGATCAGAAGGGATGGAGAACAGTTTGGGCCACAAACTTCATTTTTTCTTCTTAGGTCAAAGACCTATAAAGTTCCTTTTTTTAAAAAATCATCATGATTATTACCATTATACAGATACAAGGAGTTATGGTGGTATGTGGTCCTTGGGCTTAATTTTGTAACAGAACTTTTCTAGATCCATCTGTTTGCTTGATTAAGTGACAGAGACAAGAATAAAGGCTCAGTCTGCTGACTCCTGGATCCAGGGTTCTGCATCATGAGGCAGTCAGTTGGTCCTGACCCGAGTTCAATTCCTGCCTCAGATATTTCCTAGCTTTGTGATTCTTGGTAGATCAGTTAATCTTTCTCCATCTCAATTTCCAGACGTGTAAAAACGGGGGTAATAGTAGCATCCACCCCTCCAGGGTTGTTATGGGGATTAAATGAGATAACTTGAAGGGCTGGAGAAATGCCAGCTCTATACATGTAAAGCACTGTGCAAACTTCAAAGCATTATACAAAGACTAGCTATTATACCAAATTACTTCTATTGAGAAGGCTGTGAAGGCAGGAGCGATGTATGTGCAAGAAGACATAGTCCAGGGCATCCCAAGGTTCCCACTTGTCATTCCATTGTGTAGTCACAAGCCTCTTTAAATTTCTTTCATGTAGAGAGGAGCTTTGCTGCTTCAGAACTCTTGTTCTCATGGGAAACTTTCATAAGCCAAATACTTGAAGCCTATGTTGGTGGGGCCCAAGACATACCGAGAAAGACTGAGTTCGAAGAGCTGCCTGGACTGCCAATTGGACTTCCACCAGTAGAGGCTGTGGGTGAGGCATGAATAGCAGGAAAAAGGGGATTAGGAAGTGATGAAAGGGATCATAGTATCGGCATGAAATCATAGGAACTGATAGGAACAGGGGCTTTTCTTGTGTGCTAAGTGAGCAGGTAGGGAGCCCAACACCGAGAGAGCCCAGAGGAGTTGGGGGACTCTTTGGTCACATATCCGATTCCTCAAAATAAAGCCATGTCAGGTTCTTTTTATTTTTTTTATCATCATCATCCTTATTATAATTATACAGATTCAGGTAGTTATGATACTTGGTCTTTTTTACATATTTCTGGAAAGTGGATTTTGGATACTGATCTATCAGTTTGCTTAGAGGCAGGTAGGATGGAGCAATATAAAAGTGATCCTGTTGTTTTCTTCCCTGGCCAGATCACATTTAGAGGATTCTGTTGTATTTCACATTTTAGATGGAACAATGAGAAACTATTGCACTTAACAAAAATGTTGGCCAACATGATGTGCTGGACTAGAGACCTTACAGTAGGAGGATTAGTCTAAGATGCAATGGATGCTTAGTCTATGGAAGAGAACACTTGGGAGGGAATAAAGAAGGCAGGATCATTGCCTTCACATGTCTAAAGGGAGGTCATATGACATGAGGATTAGACTTGTTCTGCTTGGCTCCAGAGGCCAGATGTAGAATGAATATTTAGAAGCTATAGAGAACATTTGAATTTAGCATATGAAAAATATTCACTGCATTCTTAGCTGTTCCCAAATGTTCATGCACTATCTAACTAAGGTGGGGAATAGTGGGATGTAGTAAACTCCCATTGGGCAGCTAGGCAGTGACTTGGATAGAATGCTGGGCCTAGAGTCAGGAAAACTTATCTTTCTAAGTTTAAATCTTCCCTCAGTTTCTTATTAGCTGTATGACTCTAAACAAGTCACTTAACTCTGTTTCTGTTCTTCATCTATAAAATGATCTCTGGAGAAGGTAATGGCAAACCACTCCCATATTTTGACTAAGAAAACCCCAAATAGGGTCACACAGAGTTGGATAGAGAGAAATGACCAGAAATTTTTCTGATCAGAATCTAGATGATAATATGTGGACAAGTTTGTTGGAGGAATTGATGCATTAAGAAGGAATTTTACCCACTTCTAAGATCACATCCAACTGAGATTGCATAGTTTTCAGGCTGTCTATGTGTAGTTTTATTTGTTGAATTAAACCAAAGAGAAGATGGTCAGTTTTATCCCCCTGAACTTCTTCAGTGCAGTGTCATGGCCTAGAGATGCCTTTATATTCTCAAAGACTCTGCCAGAGAAACATAAATTCCAGCAGATCTTTTGATGCTAGAAAGGTTACAAAGCTGGACCTGATGGTGGAAGCTGAGCCTTTTCTACAAGACTTAGACTAGCTGTGTTGAGAGAGAGAAGAGAAGAAGGAGAGAGGGAGGGAGATAAAGAGAGAGAGAATTGAGAAGGAGGAAGAAGGAAGAGAGAGAAAGAAAGATAGTCATTATTAGTTAACAAGCCTTTATTAAGTATAATATCAAGTATACTAAGCCCTGGGGATGGGAAGAAAGACTAAAACACTATTCTTGCCCTCATGGAGTTCTCAAATTTCCATAGAAGAAATATCAATGGCAACAAGATATACAGGGTAGAAGGAAGGAGATCTCAGGAATTAGTAGGCAGGAGGAAGGCCCCAGTCTCTAAAAGATCTCCTGAAGAAAATGGAATTTGAGGAAGCCAGAGTAGCCAGGAGTTGGGGTCAAGAAGGAGGAATATGTTAGGTTCTTGGGAAGCAGTCAGCAGACTGGCCGGGAGGTAAATGAATATTTGACCAAAGCAGCCCCCAAGGAGCACAGAGGTATCTCCATTTGCACCTTATGAGTGGCCTGCACCCCTAAAATCACCAGTCTGTGATGCATCATTGCATTAAGCCCATGGATTTTAGATTTATCTGGCCTCCCTCCCTGGTCGCCTCATAGTGCATTCATTCGACCCTAGGCTTGTTGATGTGATGACAAAGAGTTCTTTTTCTCTCTAAATTGGCTGTGGAGAACAAGCTTCATTAGCCAGCTCTGTCTCAGCACTGTTGTGTCTGCAGTAACCAAGTCCACAGTGGTCGATGACATTTTAATGTAACAAAAACAACTCTTTCTTTTTGGCATTCATGAGCAATCAGGATTTTAATGTTTTATGATAATTAAATATCATATTTCATATGTGACAATCATTAGAGGCCTATTAATGATTGTGAATCTCACTGGGGTCTTCATTAAGTCCTTAGAATCTAGCTCTCTCTCGTGTCTATCTTGTTTTTTTTAGTATTATTGAACTTCAGCACTCCAGTCGGCCCCCTACCTCTTATGTCTGCAAAGAACCAGCAATCAGATCTATTGGCAGATTATCTTTCTGTGCCTGGGCTTTTATTCTACAAGTTTGTAGCTTTCTTTTTTAAACCACATTTTTATTACTTTGTCCTTGAATAAGACTGTAACTAATATTCCTGGATTTTATTAATATTCCTGACATGTTCACACATGGCTTGCTCTATTATTATCCTATTGGTTATTTCATTATTAATTATGTTATGTGAATAAATGCAATAATTCAGTTATCCCCTAATTCAATTGAAATGGAACATTGTATAAGGGGATAGTTTATTAGACTTGGAGGCAGGAAGATTTAGGCAATGGGTATTTTGAACCTTCCATAGGCCAGGCACTGTGCTAAGTACCTGGGATTTACATTCTGCCACTGACATTCTGTAACTCCTGAGTGCTTAATCAATACTTTTTTTTGCATTAATATAATAAGAGGACAGCTAGGTGGTGCAGTGGGTTGCACACCAAACCTGTAGTCGAGAAGGTCTGAGTTTAGTCACCATTGTGTGCCTCAGTTTCCTCAGGTGTAAAATTAGCTGAAGAATGGTAAATCACTCCAGGAACATTGTCAGAAAAGCCCCCAAATGGGGTCACAAAAGGCTGGGACACAGCTAAAAACAAATGAACTGAAAAATAATCATTGTGTCAAGCTTGCTAATAAAAATTGTTTGTAGACGTTGTTAGACACCATGGCAGCAGGACTTGAGTCTATATCCTGTTTTAGATACTTGATTGTTTTAATTTCTTTCCCTTAATTTCTTTCTGCCTCAGTTTCCTTACCAGTGAAACAAGGAGATTGTACACTGACTTCTAAAATTTCCTCCAACTCTAAATCTATGATTTTTTTTTTTTGGCAGATCATATAGGTTTGTAGCTGGTTGCTGTTGTTATAGTTGAGAGAGAGGCTTCTGTGTCAAATAATGGAGTGGTTCTCTGAGAACCCTTTGTAATTAAAATACCATATGCCTGTTCAGTATTCCTGGGACTCTAACATCCTGCAGCCCATGAATGTGGCAGGAGCCCCAGATCGGAAGTTAGGAACCTGGGTTCCCACATATCCTCCACCCTTGTCTATGGAGGGGAGGGATTCTGAGGGTCTCCAAGGCTCTTTGAAAGAAGACTTAGGCCAGGTCTTCCCTGAGAGGCTACAGTTCTGGAATTCCTTCTCTTACTTCTATCCTGAACAGTGTGTCTTTAAATGCTTGTTAAGTTTTACTAAGAGAGTTCTCCCTGACCAGAGCCTCTCCCTTCCCTCCCAAGCCTTTATGTCCACCATGATTCTAGGCCAGACCTTTCTGTGTGAAGGATCCACTCAAAATGCCTCGGGCTTTTCTTCTCATATCTCAGGGGCACCTTGTAGTATTCAGACAGTCCATCTGTTTTCTCTCCTTCTCACTTTGGAACAGCCCTTCCCTCCTTTCCTAGAGAGTCTGTGGGGGAATTCTTGAATAGTGAATGAGATAGAATAGTACAAAAGATCCTGAATTTCTGTTTCAGAGACTTGGATTCAAATTTGGGCTCCAGAAAAGGCCTTCCTGACCCCCTCTACAAAAGGAGAGTGCTACTCACATACTGTATATAGGGTTATTTAGGGGTGGAGGGGAGCGAATACCTTTTTCTTTTTCCAATAATAATGATAACTAGCATTTTATATATTGCTTTAAAGTTTGCAAAGCACTGTGCATAATTGATCTCATTTGATCTCCTGAAAAACTCTGGCCGATAGATGTATTATTATCCCTGCATAATTTTTTCAAACCTTAAAGCATCATATGTACATATGTAACTTTATTACTATTATTATAATCCACTGTCCCAAAAGTTTCAGTGCAGTTTAAAGCTTTTAAACCTTTTTAAGCTACATAAATATGCATATTCATGTAAAATATTATATCATTACTATAAATATTATATGTAATTATTTTTTAAAGCTGTATCTATTTTAAAGTAATAGCTTAAAGCTATTAAAGTTGAAAATGACACTAAGATTTTTGAGATACCCTGCATACATCATTATCTGAATTCTTTTTATGGCACAGAATAATTCTAGCTACTCAAAGCCTGTATTTTCTGCTAAGTTTGGTAAAGCTAAAAGCACTTCAAGCGTGCCTTGAGTAATAAAATATAATCTGAAAACTGACCCAGATGAACTGAAAGAAGTCCCTTGGCAGATTATCCCTAGGGAAGAACATTTGGGGGCCATACTGACTCTTGAAAGTCCTCAAAGATGTAAAAAAGAGTATTGATTTGTGGAAGCGGAGGTGATGTCCACATAGACAAAATCAGAACTTGAACTAGCCTATCCATATACAACTACTTTGTGGGCTGATTAGTCCCACAAGAGAGTGTGTATAAATGAGAGAGCAAGTCAGACCAGTGATACCCTGGAGAATCCACATTTTTTGGATAATTGATCTGTATTTCTGCCCTTGTACAGTTATCCATTCCACATTGCATAAGAAATTAAATGGAGATATTTGGGGAGTTTTGAAGAAGCTACATATAACAGGTAAAGGTCAGTAGATGAACCAAAAAAAAGTTTAGAAACTCACAAATACATAAATTATATTTATAATATCTTATACTACCAATACTTTATCTTTTGATACTATATAAACACCCATAAAAGAAAAATAAATTTGACCAGAGAGGGTCAAAAAATCATATGTGGATTTTCCATATAAGGGGGTACCACTTCCTTAATTCCTGACATGTATAAAGGGTAACTACTACTGAGATAGTATTAGAGCAAAGTCATACTAATCAGTACAATGTTATCCAGAGCCAGAGTATCCTTGAGTGAACTCTGTGGATTCTGGTGTACATATATAAACATCTCTACCTTGGGTTCCTGAGAAATACTGTGAATGAGGATGCCATTTTCAGTTTTACAATAAAAACATCGTCTCTTGTTTGAATCAGATCCTATGGAGGGATTACAGGGGAGATGTAAACACATAGAAATGTGCACTTTGGGTATGTATGTAGCAATGAGGAAATTCAAATCCATTTTTAATTTATTCTCTGCTACTGTTTAAATCTCTCCAATGATTAGCTTGCTATAACCTTGTAAACAGGATCCCACCAGGTGGAATTTGTTAATTGTCATTGCTGGTACAGAAATTAGCTTTTCTCTCTTTGTGGGTGATATTGTAAAGTTGTCCTTCTTCCTGTCCTTCTCTTCCCCTCTCCCTAGCTCCTTTAAATTAAAAACTTCTTGAGAATAGAGACCATGACTTCTGACTTGCACTATATTGGGTGTCCCATAAATACTGCTGACTGATTGAACAACAGAAAGGCCTCATTCCCTTCAGGATCCAGACTGTCAAATGAAGAGAATTATGGAATTTGGCAGCACATCCTGATTTTGCTGAGTTCAGGATGCAAGTGTTTATCTAGGACAAAAATGGGCTTTCACCTTTAGGCCTGTTGAGAAGCCTTATGTATGGCTTTGTTTGGAAAATCTGGGCTAAAATAGGTCTCATCTGCTTTTAATCGGAATATTAAATCATGGCCATCATCCTCTTGTTTATTTAAGCTGTTTAATGTAACAGAAAGAGACTTGAGTTTTAAGCATATCTTTTCCCCTCTATGAGTTTTGTATACTCTTTCTGCAAAGTGAAGGGGTCACTAATTGTAAGAGAAATACAAATTAAAACAATGCTGAGGTTCCAAAAAATGGAACCAATGTTAAAGGACTATGAGAAAACAGACATACTGATACATTGTTGGTGAAGCTGTGAATTGGGCTGACCAAGGTTAACCAATTTGATAGCAGTTTTGAAATTATGAAGGAAGATGAATATAACAATGTAATTTTTAAAAAGTGAAGCTAAACTTAAACAATGAAAAAAAAAACAATAATGGTCCTAAGACAAAAATGATAAAACCTCCTTCCTTCTACACAACAGAGAGATAGAGGCCTAGAAGGGACAGAATGTTGCATACATTTTCTGCTTGTCTTTTAGTTGTCGTTGCATAATTTTTTGTTGTTGTTGCCAGAGAAGGTTCACTCTAGAGGGATGGGCAGAAATTGACTGTTCCAACCCCATTTCTCTATTCTCCTTATAATCTTAAAGTGAAGATAAAATAAAATGTTATTTTTAAAAAGAAAAGGAGTGTTTTATACTGAATGATTCCTAAGATACTTTTCTGTTCTAAATCCTATGATCCTTGTGCTTTTAGGGATGAGGGGATTTTATACTTTGTGAGCTGAAAGGAAACATTGTTGTGTTTATTGTGTCCCTGGTGGTGCTACCTGGTCCTGTATCACTGCACAGTGTAAGTGGAGAGTCCCGGGATCTCAGGTTTGGGAAAGTCCTTAGAAACCATCTGGGCCAGTTTTTATTGTAACAAGAATCCACTGTACAGCTCTGACATTGTCCTACAGCCTTTGCTTAAAGACCTCTGCTGAAGGGGAACCAATTATATTCCAAGGCAACCCGTCTCACTTTCAGACAAGCCTAATTATTAGGAAGGTTTTTTTTTTTTCCTTTTGTACAACCTAGTTTTATCCCTCTGTGCCATTTCCAATTTGGTCTTAGCTATCCCCTCTAGGACTAAAGAGAAAAAGTCTAATCCTGCTTTCTTATGTTGTTGTTGTTAATTTTTCAGTCCAAAACCCTATTTGGAGTTTTCTTGGCAAAGATAGTGGAGCGGTTTGCCAGGTCCTTCTCCAGCTCATTATACAAATGAGGAAACTGAGGCAGAGTTAAGTGTTTTGCTAATAAGTGTAGTAAGTCTCAGCCAGATTTGAAATCATGAAGAAAGTTTTCCCTGACTCCTCATGACAGACTTTCAAATAATTGAAATTGGCTATTGTGCGTAATTCCAACCCCCAATCCTCCTGCTTTATTTTTCTTGTATCCCAATTCCAGTATTTCTATTGGTCCTCATAGAGCATGGATTTAAGACCCTATCTTACTAGCCTTATCTGTATCGTTCCAGTCCAAATTATTAGATTGTTCTGTTTCTTGAACACACCCTCACTTTCCTTCTTGTGTATCTTTGCTCCCTTTATTCCCTATACCGGGGATGCCCCACTTTTTTCTCTTTATTAGCTGAATTCTCACCCCTTCTTTAAAGCTCAACTTAAAACACCACCTCCTCCAGGGAGTCTACTGTGATTCCTCTGTTGATAATGACTATCCTCCTCAGATATCACGTAGCACTTGGCTTAGACCTCCTATTGTGTATTAGAGTTTTCTGTGTTTGTATTTTACTAGTCTGTAACTTCCGTGACTGCCGCTACTGTGTTTTGTCTCCATGTAGCACACAGTATGTCTCTGTACATACTGGGTGCTTAATCAGTATTTGCTGCAGGAATGAATACATTCATGACTTGACTGAACACATGTTGAAGATGGTAAAAAGCTCTCTGTAATACTTCTTGTTTATTTGATTTGGGTTCCAAACAGTGGCTTAAAGGTGAGAGGTTTAGTAATCCATTATCACTCACCCAACGCAGCCTGGTGCCCTGTTTGCTTATGTCTGAGACACGGTCTGTCTCAATTAACAGTTCCTGGGAATTTGAATAGAGTCATTGACCCAGCACGGGCTAGTGTCCCCCCAGATCTGTGACTCCCCTCATTCCTTGTATTCTCAGAGGTCAGTTTTGTCATCTAGGTTTCTTTGCATGGTTTGGGTGGGTAGAGAAGGTCTATCTATTTTGATACATTTCTTAGATCTTTGTGGTTCTGTCCAAACACAACACTGTAGCCTTAAAGCCCAGCAGAGCCATAACCTCTGTTTCTGGGGCAGCCGGTTTCTTTAATGAAAACCCTGCCTTTGTTGGTCCTTAGCTAAACTAGCTGTATCAGAAGTCCCCAAGCAGAGCAGGCGGTATATCAGTCTGGGGTAAATTATGTGGCACCTATGGAACGGGAACTTCCTCTAATCTGAAGTGTCCATCTCTCTGCCACTAACTCCTAAACTTGCTCATAGAATTCAAAACGGTGTTTAGGAGAGTTTCTCCACAGAGTTGGCCCTGTGTAAATTTGTGTTCCCCAAACTGGAGGCATTTGGGTCTGCTCTATGTCATATTATCGATAGGAATGCCCATTTCCTTCAGTTTTGATGATTACAAGGCACTTTTCTCACATACCACTGTGAAACAAGGAAAATGAGCATTATTAGTTCCCATCTTATCAATGAGGAGACTAATTTAACTTGCCCAGGATGACACAGGTGATAAGTTTGAGTCAGAATTTAAATCCAGGTTTCCAGGATCCATTCCAGCATAATGTCTACTGTAGCACAAGGAGTAGAAAGAAACATATGGAGTCTTAGTAGATAATAGAGCACTGGACTTAAGAGTCAGAAAAACCTGAGTTCAAATCCAGCCTCAGACACTTACTAGCCAAATGAATCTTGGCAAGTCACTAAATTTCTTAGTTTTGGTTTTCTCATTTGTAAAAAGGGATAAATTGCTCCTCAGCTCTGTTGTAAGGATCAAATGAGATAATATGAATAATATTGGAAACCTCAAAGTGCTATACGCTTGCTTGTTATTATTGTTAGACACTTCCTTGGGCTGTAATTATATTCCTGTTAAGCTTTCAAAACAGCATCTTTATTTACTCTTTAACATGAGATTTTTCTGGATGGTGTTATAATAATTGCAATTCATATCTGTCTGGCACTTTAAAATCTATAAAACTCTTTCCTCCAAATGTCCTGATTAATGGAGGTAGTGCTTATTGCAATTTGAAAACTTAGATTTCAGAAAGATTAGAGAATTTCCTAAAATGATTTAGATAACAAAGATCAGAGCCCAGGATTTGAACCTTTCTACATGAAGGCCAGTGCTTGTTCCAGTATTAAACCACACTGGATGGAATTTGCTAGATTATTTAACCTTCTTTTTCACAGTGTAGCTGGTTTCTACAAGTTGAGTAAATTGCTATATGTCATATGGGAAGTGGTGGATTAGTACATTGGACCTGGAGAGTTCAAGTGCTGCCATAAACATTTACTCTCTGTGTTACCATGGACAAATTACTTTCCCTCTTTCTATCCCCAAGTTATCTCATCTATGAAATAAAGACAATAATCATATCTACCTCCTAGGAGTTTTGTGAGGATCACATAAAATCACTTTGCAAACATTAAAGCACTATATAAATGCTAGTTATTATTAGTCTTTTTAACTGTATGGGGGCAGGTTGGGCAAAGTGTTCCTCAAGGTTATGAGTGAGTGGAGCCTTAAACTTGACTTGTAACTTTTCTGGATACCCCTTTCTTGTAAATAATATCCCCTGAGTTTATAGAAACATGTTGTTGAATAGTTTTTCCAGTTGGGTTTGATTTTTCATGATCCCATTTGAGTTTTGTTTTTTGTTTTTTATTTTATTTTTTTTACCAAAGATATTGGAGTGGTTCACCATTTATTTATTTCTCTGGATCATTATGCAAATGACAAAACTGAGGGTTTAATGACTTGCCCAGAGTCACACAGCTGGAAAGGGTCTGAGGTCAGATTTGAATTCAGGTTTTCCTAACTTCAAGCCATAGAACCTTTGAATTCTTTGGCATTGTAAAGACTATCTCTTGCCTAATGGAGTTTGGTCTATTATACTCAGTTTCTTCCAAATAATAAGAATTCCTTGCATTGATACAGTCTATTCTAGTTTTTAAGTATAGAGTAACTCGCTTTTATTCTCAATCTGCAAATATAAAAATGTACACAAAATACATATAAGGGAATATGGGTGAGAGGGTCACAATTTGCCGAGGGAATCAGGGAAGGCTTTCTTTAGAAGTGTCATTTAAATTTCATTTTGAAGGCACCTGGAGATGCTTGGATTTTGTAAACCATAATCCTCCTTTTCCTCATTGGGTATGTACAATGTTTTGCAAAATCTGAGAGTGCTCTGCCAACCTGAGCTCTAACTGTATAATTGCTTCTATGCCACATTGCACTGTGTTTTTTCTTCCTGCTGAAAATGCCCAGGGTTAGATCCCTGACCTGACAGGCCTGTTTGTCTCCTAGATCACCCAGCAAGCCTTCAGAACCCGTCCAGATTGCGGACTCCACCTCCTCCACTGTCTCACGCCCACACCCCCAACCAGCATCACGCAGCCTCCATCAACTCCCTGAATCGAGGCAACTTTACACCACGCAGCAACCCCAGCCCAGCACCGACAGACCACTCTCTTTCCGGAGAACACCCCGTCGGCCCTCCAGACTCTGCCCATGCGCAGGACAACTGGTTACTCAACAGTAACATCCCACTGGAAACCAGGTAGGTCTGATACCTCATCCCTTGTGCTGAACCCAAATTCCCAGAGTCAGAGGCCAGAGACAGAAGCTGCCCTGCTAATTAGAACAGAGGGGTCTTTCTGATAATTTGGGGATAGAGATAAGAGAAAGCCCTAGATGGAGAACCCCAGACTGTCTTTATATACTCTACATATTCAGAGAATCAGAGGAAGGCTCCACTGGATTGGGTGGACAGATGCTCTGTGGAGGGCTTCTGGAGAGACATGGTCTTAGAACCATGTCTTCCTCACATCCAGGAGGTTCTGAGTCAATTGACACTGAAGCCCAAGACACATCTCGTTATGTTTGCCAGATTTCAGATAATTTTAGAGCCCAAAGTTTTCATTTTATAGATGAGGCAGCTGAGGTCCAGGCATGTAATGGGATCTGCCCAGGCCATAGAGTCAGAAAGATCAGAATTTGCATATGCATCTCTGGATTCCAAGTCCACAATTTTTTTTTTCACTACAGCATCACTCCTAAGACCACAAATCTAAAGCTGGAATGGACCTCAGAGCCCATCTAGTACAATCTTCTCATTTTACAGATGAGGAAACTGAGACCAAAAGACCTTTAAATGACTTGTCCAACTTCATACTGATAGCTGTCGTCAAAGATGGAGTTGAGATTCCAGTCAAATAATAATTAAGCCATGACACCTAAGAATAAATTTGTTGGAAGGAAGGAAAGAAAAGAAGGTACAATGGAGGAAGAGAAGGAGGGAGAAAGGAAAGAAGAAAAGGGAGAAAGAAATAGAGGAAAAGAGGAAGGAAAGAAAAAGGGAATTAAGGAAAGGAAGGAAAGAAAGTTTAGGAAGGGAAGAAGGAAGTAACAGATTGAGGACAAGAAAAAGGAAAGTAAAACAGAAAGAGAAAATAAAGGAAGAAAAAAAGGAAAGAAGGATGAGGGAAAGAAACATAGATTTAGTAAGCACCTATTATGTGCAAGCCATGTGCTAAGCACTTTAAATATAATCTCATTTGATCCTTACAAAAACCCTGGAAGGTTGGAACTGTTTTTATCATCCTCATTCTTGCAGATAAAGAAACTGAGGAAGACATAGGTGAGGTGTTTTGGGAAGGGACATACAACTAGTAAGTCTCTGAGGCCATATTTAACTCAGAATATGAGTTAATATGAGTTATTTTTTTCCCTACTCTGGGTCTAGGGTTCTAACCACTTTTCCACTTAGTTGCCATGGAAAGAACTTTAAAAAAAACTCCAAAACTAAAAAATGTAACCAGTTTCATAGATTAAAAGTGTTTTTATTTCTTTATCTTTGGAAGGAGAGGATCAATAACCTATTTAAGGAAGTGAAATAAATCAATACATTGAAAAGATTTACTCATCTGGTGAAACTTGGCATGTAACGATCGTACTTGTGCTTGCTAATGCAGAAAACATGGCACCTGCTAGACCTTAATGAGAAGATCAAGGATTTCTGGGTTTTTCTCTCTCGGAATAGTTCTTCAGAAAGAATGCCATCCAGAAAACTTGCGTACCAGCCACTTAGTTGATATTGCTTCTGTTATCGGTGTACACTGGTTCCCTGCATGCTTCCTCCCTTTCTGTGATCATTAACAGTATTGGATAATTGTGTGTCATTCATGGCCTTACGTAGCCTAATCAAATCTCCATTATTGAAAATGTGTTCATTGAATTACTGCCCACGGCTGTAGCAAGTGATCGGGCATTCAGTGTTCCATATTTGTCCAAGAGATCGTGAGAACTGAGTGGTTTGTTTTGTTATTAGCTTGTGCCATTCACAGGAGGGAAAACTCCCAGTGAGAAGTCATCTCGGTAACCCCTTACCCTGGTCCTATATGGGAAGAAAGTAGGCTCCATTTGTAAGATCAGGAGCTAATCAGGACCTGAGACACAGCAGATGGTCCTTCTATACAGAGAATTGAGACTCATTAAGGTTGTGACTTGTCCATAGTAACATACATATGGAATAACAACAGAGGCAAGATTTAAGCTGGGATATTCTTTTTAAAAAATTTTTATTAAAGCTTTTTAATTTTTAAAAGATATGTATTGATAATTCATCAACATTAACCCTTGCAAAACCCTGTGTTCCAATTTTCCCCCTCATCTCCATCTCCCTTCCCCTAGATAGCAAGTAATCCAATATATGCACACATATTTATACAATTATCTTTAAGCTGGAATATTCTACCACTCAATCATGCTGCTTCTTAAGATTGAAATTCTCCCTCTAGAGCTAACTGTCTGTGTGACCTTATCCCTTCACCAACCTGGCTTTCAGTTTTCTTATCTGAAGAACAACGGAGAGTAAGTCTGGCTGGCTTCTAAGACCCTTCCAGCTGTACCCCAAAGGTCTATGAAATGTAGAAGGAAGAATATTGGCCTTGGAAACAGGGAGACAGGGAAGCATTGACCCTGGCAAGGTTTATTAGTTAAGTCTTTCTGAGAATCAATTTCCTTATTTATAAAATGGGGATATTAAAAGCAGATACAACCTACCCCTTAGGAATGTTGTGAAAAGAAGGTTTAAAATGTAAAGCACTATTTAACTATGAATTATACTGTGACCACTCTGGGCTCTATTTTCCTTATCCTTTGAATGGGGAAAATCATCTTTCTACTACATCACTCACAAAGATGTTAGGAGAAGAAAGTGCTTTATAAGCTGCCAGGCACTGTAGAAATGCAAACCACTTTGTCATCATTGTCTATCAGAGTGTAGGAGAACCTTTTTTTAGGTGTTTAGCAGACAGGTTCTGTAAGACAGGTTGAGAGCGGCTGTAATAGTCAACAAGTTCCCAAATGGCTTAAGTGGAATTAAATGTTTTTTTCTCTTTCCTGATTTCTAGAATTTGTAAAGTCAAATGATTAGGAATGGGGATGCATTGTTTCTGTATTTAAGAGAGCATCCGACTAGTATCTGAAGCCCTACCCATCTCCATGGCAACAGGGAAGTAAAACATCCCCATTACTGCTGCATGGGGACCACAGTCCTAAATCTCTCAGCTGGATAAGTGGATGCTCTGCCTCTCAAAGTAGGCATGCATATGCAGATGATGTTCTCATTAGATTCTGGGGCTCTTCTAAACATACTGTGGAGGAGGAAAGAGAATGTGGTTGTTGATTTTGGATGGCAGGGAAAATGGGGCCACTAAGGAAAGTGGAAGACCATCTTGCTGCTGTAGCTGCCTCCCTGACAGTGTTGTGGCCAGTCAGGTTTGGATAGGGCCATTGAATCACTCATTCATGAGAAGCACAGACCTCCCCCTCTCCCTTACTCACCTCCACCCCCATCCTCATCCTTTTTCCTCTTCTATCTTTTTATATTAACTTTCCTTTTTCCTCTTCTTTTTCTTCCCCTCTTCCCTTTTTATCCTTTCTTCCCTTTATTCTCCTTCCCTTCTTTCCCTCCTCCCCATTTTCTCCTCTCATTCTTCCTTTCAATGCCTCTTTTCTCTTTTCCCTGCTTCCTTCCTCCTTTCCCTTCTCTTTCCCCTTTTCTTCTTTAATCTTCCCTTCCTTTTTCTCTCTCACAACATTTATTAAACACTTACTTTGTATAAAACTTTCTGCTAGATTGTGTACATATGTATAATTTATTATTGTATGTTTTATTTTTATTTTTCACAGTAGCAGTAGAAAAACATTATTACCTTTGGTGTCAGAGATTTGAATCTTAGCTCTAATACATGGCTTTGAGCATATGAGCATCAGTTTCCTTTACTATAAAGTGAGGGGGATCACCTTTATGGAAGTTGAGGTCCATTCCAGCCCTGCATTCAAGTTAATCCTCACTACTTCCTGCTAGAGGGATGGGAGTACACCTATGGAAATTCTGGGTTATTTTTTATTCAGTTTTCTGCAGTGGTGAGCTTAGGCTGGACTTTTTTTGGATGGTTTTCTGAAGGCCCTGGTTACTATCTTGGTTCTTTCCATGTCTTGGCATTAGGCCTGACAGCCCAAAGTACAGCATGGTTTTGTAACCATTGCTCAGCAGAGGCTATCAGAAGGATGGAATAAACAAGGAGAGGGGAAGTGCAACAGGCTGGGGAAAACAAGATTATGTTTTTTGATCTCCCTCTGTGTAGTGAGGCACAGTATGCTGTTTAGAATCAGTCAGTTTAGAATCAGAGAGATCTGTGATGGAGGCCTGGCTCTGTCTGGCTCTCCTTTTCTTCCTCAATCCTTCTTCCCTGCTTTCTTCCTCTTTGTCTATATTAGTCCTTTATCCCCTCCCTTCCCTTCTTATTTTCTCCCTTATTCTCTTCATTCTCCCTTCTTTCCTCCCTTCCCTTTTCTTCTTCTACTTTTCTTTCTTTTCTCCTTCCCTCCTTCCTCTTTTCTTTTCTACTCCCTTCCCTTTTCTTCCTCTCTTTCCTTTTTTCTCTTTCTTCCCTTCATTCTCTCCCTGTCTTTTTTCTCTCCTCCCCATTCTTCTTTTCAATCCCTCCTTTCTCCTTTCCCTTCTTCCTTCCTGCCCTTTTTCTCTTCTTCTTCCTTTCTTCCTTTCTTTCTCTCACAAACATTTATTAAACACTACTTTGTATAAAACTTTATACTAAAGTCAGGAAGACCCAAGTTCAAATCTTGTCTCAGACAATTAATGCTTCCTACCTGTATGATCCTAAGCAAGTCACTTAATCCCAATTGCCTCAGCAAAAAAAAAAAAAACAACAAAAAAAAGCCTTTATGCTAGATTTTATATATATAATATATGCTAGATATATAATGTATTATTGTATGTATATATTATGTATATATGTATATGTGTACGTACATATAATACATGTATATTGTATAATGTATCTACATATATACATATAATATATATGTATAATATGTAGATGTACACACACAAACATATATACATGAATATATGACACTTAGATGACACAGCTTCTGTCCTAATGGAACTCATAATACTAGTTCTGTCGATTTGAATTGGGCCATCTCGCTTTCCTTCCCTGAAATCTTCCCAGATTCATAGCTTCCACTCTCGCTTGTATTATGCTCATTTGCACAATAGATAGTCTTCTCCTAGTAGGCAGGAACTATGTTGTTTTTCACCTCTGATCCCTTTATATCATTGGTGCTTGACCAATTTTGTTTGCCTTAAACTGAATCTGTAAAATGGGGATAATATCTGGATTATAGTGAGAAAAGCTCTGGATAAGCCATCAAGTGCTCCTTAAATTTAGTCTGTCATCCTACCCTCCTAAACATAGTGAGGAAATATACTGAATCAGCAATCCTTGATCTCCACGAGTTAGAACAAACCCATGGAATGAAATTGGTGGGGCTAATGGCAAATCATTAACATCTCTGAACCTCAGTTTCCCCATATATGAAATGGAGGCAATACCCTTAAAGCCATATATATAATAACATATATATATATATTGTGTGTGTGTGTATAATATATATATGTTGTTTTGTTCTCAGTCATCTCTTATTCTTTGTGACCCTATTTGGGGTTTTCTAGGCAAAGATACTGGAGTGAATTGCCATTTCCTTTTCCAGGTCATTTTACAGATGAGGAAGCTGAGGTAAATTAGGGGAAATAACTTATCCAGGGTCATTCATCAAGTAAATGCCAGAGGCCGGATTCTATTCCCTGTACCACTTAGCTGCCCATGTAGTTACAATTTACTGGCATCTCTGTACAATACTTATGATTTGCAAAGCCCTTGTAGATCCCTTTTCTCATCTGAGCCTCAGAGGAGTGAGTCAAGAAAGGATTACCATTCCCATTTTGCCCACAGCTACTTGACCCAGCTATCCTGTGCACTGTGATACAGCCTCCTTCTTGTTCCTGAGCCAGCAGATTGAGAGGTGACTTCCTCTTGGTTTGAATGAGCATGGCTTTTCATTGCTTTTTAAAGATCTTGGCTTGGTTTTCCTGAGTGCTAATGAAGACTCTTTGAAAAGCCAGTACTTTTCCAAATAACATTGCAAATTCATTTCATTTGAGTGTAGGAACATCGATTATAGAAATGCTAAAGATGGAAGACTCTGGTAGAGGAGTGAACATGGTCAAATGGGACAGACCCATCAAGTTGTAAACATACGGGGATAGAATGCCATTGAGAGGGGCTTTAGGGAGCATCTCTCCTAATCCTCCCCTATTGTAAAAATGTCTAGGGTCCAGACAGGGGAACTAACTTTACAAAGATCACACAGTGAATTAGGATCAGATTTTCTTTCATTTGATTCTCACAATAATCCTATAAAATAGGTGCTATTATTATCATCCCATTTTATAAATGAGGAAATAGAGACTCAGAGAAATGTAAATGATATAAATATTTATTAAGTACCTAGAATTAAGTACTATGCACTATGCTAAATGCTGGGAATAAAAATAAGAAAAAAGGTTTTTCCTGCCCTCGAGGAGTTTATGTTAATCTAATGGGGGAAAACAATGTGCAAAAGAAAGCTGAAAAAGGGAAGGGGGAGGGTCCAAGAAGCACCAGGAGATAGCCATGGGAACATGATGTTTGTGGGATTAAAACCAAAACCAAATGGAAATTGAAATGATACCTCAAAAGTTCTGAACCTTCTCTAAAGGAAAGCTGCCAATACAATTTATTGCTCTACTCTCCAGCCCCCAAACAGAGGGAAGAGAAAATAAAGTAGCTGAAAAAGCATGGAGTGTCAAAGCATGATGATGAGAGTTCAGGTTAACAAGCATATTCTTGGAGGCATGACATTTTTGGAGTCCAAAGCAAGCAGAGCTACTGGTAGAATATGAATGCACAGTGTTGAACTTGGAGTCAGGAAGACCTGAATTCAAATCTCTCCTCAAGCACTAACTAGCTGCATGACCTCAGCAGGTCTTTTGAAATTACACTTTTCCTTATCTATACCATGGAAATAATGACATCACATACAAAGATCAAGCAAGAAAACATACATGTATATGTGTATTAAATATGTACAGAGTATGTATATGTTTAGATACACATACATATATCTATAGCTACAATGTGTATTGTATATGTATATACACACACATAACATGTGTGTGTGCATAGGTTGAGGGAGTATTAGTGATCTACAAACCTGAAAGCATCAAATAAATGCTAACAGTAATTATTATTAAAGGTGACTTGCCCAAAGTCACACACTTAGTAACAAGCACATAATGTAAATATATAAGGAATAGGTCAAAATTTGGGAGGGAGGGCACTTGCAGTTGAGATGAGGTGATCAGAAAAGGCTTCCTATAAAAGGTAATACTTGATCTGCATTGTGAAAGAAGAGATGAATTCTTAGAGGTGGAGGAAATGAGTGAGTACATTCCAGGCATGGAGAATGACCAGTTCAAAAACACAGAGATGAGGTATCAAGTGGGAGGAACAGAGACCAGTTTGCTTGGATTGTGGAATGAAGCATGGAGAATTGTGTATAATGAAGCTAAAAAAAATTGGTTGCAGCCAAGTTATGAAAGGCTTTAAAAACCAGACCAAATAGTCTTTACCCAAATTCATACTATCAGTTAATACAGTGGAGCCAAAACTCACTCATAGTAATTTATCCCAACTGCAAATTCAGCACTTCTGAGCTTCCCATTACAGCCAATTTCCCTATCCTGCCCTATTATGAAGACATTTTGTTTCTTGAGGCATAAAACACTGGAATATGGGGTTATGAGGATCTTAGTTTGACTGCTAACTCAGACACTGAGTAGGTGATCAACTCTGTCTGCCTCAGTTTTCTCATCTGTTAGAATGAGAATAATAATAAATCTACTCAGAATTGTTGTAAGGATTAAATGAGATAATAATTATGAAGTATTTTTATAAATCTTCAAGTACCTTATAAATACTAGCTATTACCATCATTGTAATTACAATTATTTGAAACTTGATTATGAAGAGGTCTATCTAAATGAACCACATGTTGCCAGGCTTTGCTCCTAGAGGGAAGATTGAACTTAAGATACCTCATTCAGCTTCTTGTACCACAAAATCTGAAAGCATCATCTCACCTTTTTTGATTGGGCTTAAGTGATAACTTTTGTCAAACCCTAGCTTGGTCCTCCTGGTGAGCACCCTGGGTACTGCTGAAAGCCAAGAGACTGAAGCCATTGTATAGGCCCATTATGTGCCCACTGCTCTCTGCCTGCCACCCTTTGGGCCATCTCATCTTCAGATTGAGGCTTCCCTGCTGTTTGGCTGTACCAAGAGTGAGCTTGCTGCCTCAGATG
Organism: Sminthopsis crassicaudata; assembly: GCF_048593235.1. Classification (NCBI taxonomy): domain Eukaryota; kingdom Metazoa; phylum Chordata; class Mammalia; order Dasyuromorphia; family Dasyuridae; genus Sminthopsis; species Sminthopsis crassicaudata. The sequence continues at coordinate 507,752,550 of NC_133619.1, forward strand.
CTCTTTGTATCTTCTTCCTCCAGTGGGACACAAAACAGGGAGGGACCTCTATAAATGCAGGTTGTGTTGAGCTGAATTCATATAAAGGAAATGACAATGTGCTTGCCAAAAAGTATTTCTCTGCCTGAATTACATATCAGTTCAGTGAGCAGAGGAAATTATGCCTGAAGTCACTGCCCAAATTTCCCCTGTACTTCACTGAGGCAAATAGCACTTTTGAAAAATTCATGTGACCCTGAAATCCCTTGTATTCTACAGAATTTGTGTTGGTCCTGCTTATTTCTCAACTTAGGTTAGTGATCTTAGAGTTAGGAAAACCTGGACTTAAATCTTATCTCAAACACATTAGCCTTGTGATATGGATATATCACTTAATCTTTGTGTTCCTCAGTTGACTAATCTATAAACTGAGGGATTTGATCTCCATACTCATTATCTTCTAGTCTAAGATCTTATGATTCTCCTTCTTGCATCTCAGCACCAAGTCAATGAGACAATGAGAGCTTAGGAGAATCAAACTACAGTAGAATTAGACATTTACAACATAGAATATTAAAACCTGGCACATAGAATGGAAGAAGGGAGCTTAGAGATTTGACAGATGAGGAAATTGATACTTACAGAGTCTTTCTGTTGGAATTTTTTCTTTGTCTCAAAACTAGTTAGCTGAGATGCAAGCCCTCCTTCAAGTGTTCATTTTCACTATGTTATATCCAGTTCAATTCAATAGACATTTATTAAATGCCTTCTATGTGCAAGGCATTGTATTAGGTGCTAGAACTTACAAAATCAAAAATAAAACAAAAATAATCCTTGCCTTTGGGAAGCTAAATTAATGTATATAAAGCCAAATTTAAAGCATATAAAGAGTGCATCCTATATATGCACATGTATGTAGCAAGTATATACATCTGTATTCATACATGTGTGTATAAATATATATGCTGCACATGTACTGTATATGATATATTTACTATGTACATGCATATATGCTATATATATATATATATACACATATGTACATATTTGCATACACGTACACTTTATGTATAAATGCAAAGTAAATCCATTTTAGCACCCTGGCTTTAGAGTCAAATGCTAAAATAAGTTAATTAACCTACCTGATTAATAGTTTCTTCATCTTTCAAATGAAAATGGTGGGGGGAGGTAGGGAACAGTGGATAGAGTTCCAACCCTGGAATGAGGAAGAACTGAACTCAAATCCAGCCTCAGATATTTACTAGCTGTGTGATCCTGGACAAGTCACTTAACTCTGCTTACCTTGGTTTCCTCATTTGTAAAAATGAGCTGGAGAAGGAAATGGCAAACCACTCCAGTGTCTCTGCTAAGAAAAACCCAAATGGAGTCCCAGTGTCAGACATGACTGAAATGATTGAACAACAAAATATTTTAAGGTTTGCAAGCTTTTTTTTTTAACAAATATTTTATTCTTACTATAACCCTGGGAGGTAGAAGTTATTATTCTCCTTCCTTTATAAATAAAGAAAATCAGATATAAAGGTTATGTGACTTGTAGAGGGTCACACTATCTGTGGCTGGATCTGAGGCTGGATGTGGACTAGATTCTTCTTGATGCCAGTGCAGTGCTTTATTCTGTTCACTGTGATAGCTGGTTGCTGTTTCAGCTGGTATGTAGGATTCATGTAAGAGGGAGTAATCAGTAGAAAAGGATGGGCAAAGCCCAGATTTTTTGGGGTCCTTTTATCGTTCAAAAAGCATTTATTAATCTCCTAGTATTGTCATATACTCATTCTGCTAGAGACTGGGGTTATAAAGATGAAAAATGATGACTTTTCTTTTCAAGAAATTTATAGAGGAATTTGTGTTTTATCTTAAGGACCATTGAAGGTCAGACCCATGCATTAGGAGCATTCTTTTAGCAGATCTCTGGACTTGAGCAAGAAAAGAGTTTGGAAGCAGAGATCCGTTTTGGAGGCTTTTATACCAATAGAATTGAGAGGTTTGGGGGGGGGCTATATCAAGATAGTGTCCAGGTTAGTGAAAAGGAAATTGAGAGATGTAGAGGTTGGCTTAATGAAGTTGACGACTAAATAAATACACTTTGGGGGAAGGAGAATGGAAGGAGGAAGAGAAAGAGTCAAGAATTTCTTACCAGTTAGTAGTCATGGTGACTAGAGCATGGTGGGAAATATTCTTATCAAAAATAGGGCAATTAGAAAGAAATGTTTAAAGGGGAAAGATGACTTCCATTTTGAACATTTGAGCTTGTTTTTGCACATGAGACTTCTAGATGGAGCTGTCCAGCAGATCCTAGGTGAAATGGTATTGTAGCTCTAGATATGTAAATTTGGGCATCATTATCTACAATGAGCTAGTAATTGAACCCATGGGATCAAATGAAATCACCAAAAGAGAGGGTGCAGAGAGAGAAAAGAGCTCAGCATGAAGCCTTGTCTCTAATAATCATTTTGGGAACCCCCCCAATAGGTTTATTATATGAAGTATTTATGAATATTGTGATCTCCCTTTGTTTGGTCTGTATGCCTTCCCTCCTCCTTCTTAGCTATCCTTCATTAGTTCAGCTCTGCTGCCATTGCCTTCCCTGAATGTCCTTCTCAGACCGTATTTATACATTGTGTTGCTTTCTACCTTTCTAGTGCAATTATATAATGCATATTATTGTCAGTATTGGTCTCTCCGCCTTATAGACTATACATTTGATGAAGCTTTGTGTTATCTACTTCTCTACCTACAAACGCAGTGTTCTACAGCAGCACATTCTTATTAAAAGTTTGATTTGTTAAATGAATTATTATTCAGTTGAAAATAGAGCAGGCTGAGTGGATGAAAGAGGCACAAATCCGATGTTCTTAAGAATATAATGCACTAAGTACTGAGAATGATGCAAAAACTGGGGGCTATAACCCTGTTCTGTTCAGTGTTTTTGACAATGACATGGACGAAGACATCAATGACATGGTTATTAAGTTTGTAGATGATGTGAATCTGGGATGCAAAGTTAATAGCTTGGATAATAGAAGCCAAGATTTAAGAAGACTGTAACCAAGTGGAACAATTGACCAAATTAAGACTGTGAAACTTGACGGGGGTAAATGTGAGGATCTCTACTAGGGCTGGATGTTGGGATGCAGAAAGGAGTGAGGTAGGAGAAGGGAAAGGAGACAAACAGGGGATATTTTATGACAGCAGAATGGAGAGTTCTCTGACCTAGAGGGATGCTGACCCGTCAGAAAACCTTGCAGGGTGAAAGAAAAGGGGTGGTGTTCCCAATTTTGACATTCTTTTTTTCTGAAAGAGTAGCTTTTGGTAGTTGGAGACTATTAAAATAGCACAGAGTATAAGGAGCCAGTCTATTGCAGAGAAGTGGGGCAGAATTAAACAACAAAAAAAGGAAACAGGTTTTAGACAGAGCAGTTTGTGAAGTAATTCCTTAGGGAAGCAAGAGACCTGAGTTCCAGTTCTCCCATTTACTATCTCTATGATTTTGGGCAAGTCAGTTAATTTCTCTTGGCCTTGGTTTTTACACATTTAAAATGAGGGCATAAAACCATGTGGCCAGCATAGTAGAGTTAGAAAATCCAGATTTCAAACCCTACTGTGAAACCAATGGGTTAGTCACTTTTTTTTTTTTTTCTGAAGCAGTTGGAGTTAAGTGACTTGCCCAGGGTCACATAGTCAGGAAGTGTTAAGTGTCTGAGATCAAATTTGAACTTAGGGCCTCCTGACTTCAGGGCTGGTGCTCTACCCACTGTGGCACCCAGCTGCCCCAAGGTTAGTCACTTTTGGAACCTCAATCACATTATCTGCCAAATGGTGTTAACAATTCTCAGAGTAAGTATTTCCTGGCTGATGAGAGGCTCAAATGAGATTTTGTATTTAAAATAACTTGCAAACTTGAACTTGCCATATAAAAATCATTTATTATTATTGATTTTTGTCATTGTATCTCTAGTGCCTAGAGCAGTTCCAATAACATTAATTGGGTACTTAACAAATGCTTGTTGATTAATTGATTGGTCTTTCTATAAGAATCAATTGCTTTAAAATTTGAGGTAATTCTATGACAGAGTAGTAAGCTTAGTAGTGGAGAAGACCTACGTTCAAATTCTGTCTCAGACATTAAGTAGCTGTATTCAGTCCTGGGCTCTTTATATATGTCTTTGTATAAAGTATCTTTCATAATCTTTCTCTGTCTCAGTTCCTTCCTTTCCATGTAAAATAGGAATAAAAATAAGACCCACTTCACAGGAGAGCTGTGAGAACCAAATGAGATAACATGGGCAAATCTTAAATCTCTATATAAATGCTAGCTATTGTTATTTATTATTTATTTAATGCCTTCTAAGGTATCTTCCAGTTCCTTTTTTTTTTAATTTTCAGTAGTACTTTATTTTCCAAATAAATAAGCAAAGACAGCATAACTGTCTTTGTGCTTTAGTAAGCATAAAGACAGCAAAACTTTAGTTTTTATAACACTGTGCTCTAAGTTCTTTTTCTCCCTCTTTCTGACTTCCCCCTCCCCAAGATATCAAGTAATCTGATATAAATTAAATATGTGCAGTTCTTTTAAACATATCTCCATATTTGTCATGTTGTGCAAGAAAAGTAAGACCAAAAGGGGAAAAAAACATGAGAAAGAAAACAAATAAAAAGTGAAAATACTATGTTTTGAGCCATATTCAATCTCCAAAGTTTTCTCCCTGGGATGCAGATGGCATTTTCCATCACAAGTCTATTGGAATTGCCTTGAATCAATCCCATTGTTAAGAGCCAAGTTCATCACAGTTGATCATCAAATAATCTTGTTATTGTGTATAATATTCTCTTGGTTCTGCTCACTTCACTCTAGCCACTGTTATTATAACCTTTCTTGTTTGTAGTTCTTTCCCACAAGAAAAAAATCTTTTATAAAATCATAGTATAGCTATAAAGCCTTTTGATAAAATGTACCAAAAATTTATAAAAATTTTAAAAATTTTTTTCCAAATACATGCAGTTAGTTTTCAACATTCCCCTTTGTAGTGAAAATTAAAAAAAAAAAAAATAACCCAGATAGGGATATGAAGAGTTACCAAGGATTGAACATCAGTATTCTTTTGAGATATGTAAAATAGATGAGGAGGAAAAAAGGAAAGGAGGGAGAGAAGAAGGAAGGAAAGAGGAAAGGAAGTAAGGGAGGGAGGGAAGAAGGAACAAATGAAGGAAGGAAACTAGGAAAGAAGGTAGGAAGGGATAAAGGTAGGAAACAAGTATCTACTATGTGTTAAAATACATATTATTATATTTGAGCCTCAAACAATCCTGGGAGGCAGGTGCTATTATTTCTGTTTTACAGTTGAAAAAACAGAGACAGATTAATAAGTGATTTCTCCAGGGTCACACAGCTAGTAAGTATCTGAATTTGAATTCAGGTCTTCTTGATTCCGAGTCTCCTCATAGGTTCTACTTTTCTGTTTCCCAGCTGCTAAGTGGAAAGTGAAGGTTAAATAAAAAACCCAGAGGAGGTCTTGATTTGGAGTGGAGGAGCATTCTCTATAGCATGAGATTCTTCTCCTCCCCTTCCATTCCTCACTGACATTTCATGGAGTCAGAGAGAATCCAGGAGAGAGGAGGGAAGGGGGCCAGCTTGAAAGCTGACTCTCAATATAGTATTTTAGGGCTTTCAGGTGTGTCTGTGCCCAACTGGGGTGCGAACTAACATTTGTGGGACCCAGTAAAATCAGACACCATCCAGTAGCTCTCCTTCCACACTTTGCAGCATGTGCAACTTAATTGATTTCACTGGGACTGTCTGATTAATAACCTGTCAGGAATGTTGTCTGATGAATTAGAAAAAAAAATACAACCTCAGGGGAGAAGCACCCCCATGTGTGAGCTCCAGAGTGCCCATTAGCAGACCTGGTTTGGGAATTGGAGAGACAGCTTTATGGCCAAATCTCCTCTGTGAGAAGAACTTGAATCTAGGGTTTACCTGGCCTCCCCCTGAACTGCTGCCTATCCAGGTGATTGTCTGCCAGCCCAGACCCTTCCCACTCAGCCTGCAATTCTTTGACTACATCAGGTCTATAAACACTAATCCTTGTTCACTTTTCTATACTCTTTCCCCTTAGACCAAGAGCTTTTTTCTTACCATAAACCTGTAAAGTAGATAGTAGATAGATCTTGTTATTCCCCCTTCAACTGAAACCCTCAGGGTTTTCCACAGCTGTCACTGAATTCTGGTCCCTCACAATAATAATTCCTCTGTGTGTGTACACACACACACACACACACAATATATATATATATATATATATATATTTGTGGTGGTGGTTTGTTTTGTTTTTTATTTTTTATTGTCTGTGTTTGATAAATGAGCAGACTGAGAGAGAGATTAATTGGTTGATCTGGGATCTCCTACTTCCATATTACTGAGGCAAGAATTTAAACCTGGATCTCCCCACTTTAGGCCCAACATTCCATCCACCATATTGTTCTGCCTTTCAAGAGCCTAAACCAAAGGGTCAAATCCATTTGTCTACTTTATATTTTCCACAAAGCATTTTACTTGCATTAATGATCATCGCTATTATTTTTTTGCCTTTCCCTTACAGAATATCTTTGCATAAAATGCCTTTATTTCATTTGAGATACAGCATTATATAATTGATTATGCTTTGGAAACTGTAATAAAGTCAAGAAAAAAAGAATAATTCATTTCTGGGCAAAATTTAGAGCAGGAAAGCTAGTCTTCAATTACTGGTTATTACTGCTACTACTAGATATTACTATTATTTCAATTGCAGAAAGAGTTTGTTCGTTTGTCTGGGTTATTATATACACATATATATTTATAGGTGGATGTAGGTAAATGTCCCTCTTTATGAATTTTTGCTATTTAGTAAGACCCTGATTTGTATTTCATTTGTCTTTTGCAAATAATTAAGCCAATAATAGAGTATAATTATATTAGTTTATACTATACTTTTTTTCTATTAAGAATAGAAAACAAAACTTTTACCAGGAAGTATTTGCCTCATTGGGGAAACATAATCATACAAAAATGCCAGAATTGGTATTAAAAGGGCTTTAGATTTGATGTCAGGGGTCACAAGTTCAAATTCTGATCCTGCTAATTTTTGTTCCCTGTGTAGCTAGGGCAAGCTGATTTAGTTCTTTGAGTTTCTATAAAATTGGGCTGATACCTGTACTGCCAATTTTACAGAGTTGTTAGAACTATATTCTGGGATCCCTGAAGTGAGTGTTATCTCCAAAATGCCTTCTAGCCCTAACTCTGAATTTAGAGGAGTGGGGACTAAAACCCAGGTCTTTTGACTCCCTTTGTTTCTGGCTGACCCCCACCAAGGATCTCTCTAGCACAGTGCTGAACTGCTGGGGCTCTGCAGTGCAAAGTGAAGAAGAGGATTAGTAATAGGAAAAGCAGAGATCCTGAATCTGAAACCTAGATTTGAATTTTGACTTTAATTCTTATCAGCTACTATTATCCCCATTTTACAGATGAGACAGTAAATTTTGGAGCCCAAACTGCAGCCTAGGTTTTCTGTGTCTCCACCTACTATATCCTTCCAGCACTCCACCTGCCTTTTCTAGAAAAATAAAATACTTAATTGTTTCTATTGTGAGCAGCTGTGGAAATTGTCTTCTGAACATCTGGCCAGCTTTTATAAGAACTGATAAGAGGATAGAGTAGAATAAAATAGAGTAGAAAAGAAAAACTCTCCCTTAGTCATAGAACCCAAGAATGTTAGTCCTGGGAGGAACCTTAAGATCACCCCCTGTAATTTTACAGATGTGGACGACAGTTAGAGGGGATATGATTTGCCTTAGGGGACACAGCTAAAAATTGGGACTGCAAAATTTTATATTTAATAGAGAGTTTCTTATCTAAGAGCTGAAGCTCTTTAAATGATTACATAGCTTTAATTCAGAAAACAAAAACAGGTCTTTAGAATATCAGAATGTTTCAGTAAAGACTTATTTCAGTAAATTAAAACATTCCTGATTTCATGGGTGTCAGTCCTCCCAACTAGAAGACAGATCCTCATGTTCTATGCTTTTGTCATTGCATTCCATGTGTTGCCATGGCCAGGAAATTTGGCCTCTGGTGGGCAGCTCTCAGCTAATGGGCTTCTCTGAACTTTGCCAGACAAGACCTTGGACAGCAGATGCACAGTCTGTCACATGGCCAGGGCTCAAAGCTTTTCAGGTTTCAGGAGGCCTGTCTAAGCTCCTGCTGCCCTGATATTGCCTTCAGGAGTCCAGCTTCCTCTCTGCCCCATAATAAGAGTAATAATAGAAGTGGGAAGGGACAGTAAAATCCTTGTGAATCCCCAGCTTTTTCAACTAGTGTTAAATATCAAAGGGGCCCTGAATTAAAAAGAGTGGCTATTTCAGAGCAACATATGACACATGTTTCATTCAGTCTAGTTTAGATCCCCTTGGACAGTCACATAATTCTTAAAAATAGATCACTACACTGCTACTTTGTTTTTGCATTGTATTACTTTGAGGTTGTCTCAAATGTCTAGCACTTTTGAGGAAGTTGTATCCTGAAAGGATTTTAAGGTGCAATTTAAAATCCCCAAGAGCCAGGTCCCTGACTGGTGACGCAGGTTAAGTGCAGAGATATTCTAAGGGGAACTTGTCTGGCATCCGGACTGTGGGCACAAATCCCCCCAGGGAGGAAATAGAAGTGTTTGCTTGCTGTATTGATGAAAACATTGATAAGCTCCCTTTTGTACAATGCATCTCAGTTTGCAAAATGTTTTGCTCCTAGGAGAGAGATAGGGAGTATTAGTATTACTACTATAATTTGAAAGATGGAGAAATGTGATAATATTGTAATGACAGTAATAATAGTTGACATTCCCATATCACTTCTGGATTCGTGTAGCAGTTCTTTGACTAGGGGTCTGTGAGGTAAATAGTCAAGAATTATTATTCCCATTTTATAGACCAGGATATGGAGACTCAGAATTTAGAACAATTTGCCTCAAGCTTGACAAAATATTTAGCAGCAGCATAGCTGTAATTTGGAAATTGGTCCTCTGACATCACATCACGGACTTTGAAATAACACTGTTCTGTCTTGCAACAGGAGGTATCAGGAAGCACCTTTGTAAATAAAGGTAGGATTTGAGGCTCTGCTCACTAGGAACTTACAATTTTAACAACTTTGGCAACCTGCTCTTAAAAGTCATGGAATCATAGTCCAACACGTTTATGTTCATTTTTAAAAAAAAAAAAAATTTGAGATTTGTGGATTTATCTGGCACAGCTTTTAAAATTCACTCAAATCTTCTACCATGAAACAATGAAATATACTGGCAATTATATAGAATTTGGATCAGAAGACTTGAGTTCAAATTACTTTTCTACTATTTAATACCTGTGTGATATAAGGCAAATCACTTAACTCTTTATGTCTCAATTTTCTAATCTATAAAACTGGAATGATGATGCACCTGTATTTCAAGATTGTTATGAAGATCAAATTAAAAAATCAGTAAATTGAAAGTATTTTTTCGAGCCTTCAAGCATTATACAAATGTTGGCTATAATTCTTATGATTATTTTCATTGTTATTGGCACCTGACACCATAAGGTTTTTTTAGCATGCAAAGATAAATCATATACAATTCTTTGGTGGACTTAGTCTATTCACTTGACTCTTTTTGACCACAGACTGATGATTTTGGGATGGCAGCCCCAGATTTATAAAACACAGCAAGTTAAGGCTTTGAAATGGGTCTTGGTTCAAGACTTAGTGGTGTGGAGGGGACAGTGGTCAACTCTAGAGAAAATGTCATGGAAGGCGCACTGGGTTAATGGAATGATCTTGGGCAACTAATAATTTTATTTCTGGGAGCCTTAGATTCTTCTAGAGAAGATGAATTCTCAGGCCCTTTCCAGCTTTATTCTGTGAATCTGTAGTTTTGTGAAAGGTAAGGGATGGTGTCCAAAGGGTCAGATTTCAGTCCTTTTATTGGATGACTGCTCACACTCTCCATTGCTAGATGGTATAGTGTCTTACAAAAATCAGTGAATTTAGATTCATAAGACTTGTTTTCAACCACAGGAACTTAAGAGTTAAAGGGTTCCTCAAAAGCTACCTCTCCTAACCTGTACCTAAACACAACTACTTTCTACAGCTTTCCCCCAAAATGGAAATTTTGACCAGTGATTGAAGGCCTCCAAAAAGACAAGAAGAAAGGAGAATAGGATTATTTCTACTTCAATCTGGACCCTATGACTTCTTTTTTCTCTGTGTTATTTTTGCTGTAGGGTAATTGAGGTTCAGTGATTTGTCTAGAGTCACATAGATATCAAGTGTCTGAGGTCAGATTTGAACTCAGATACTGTGATTTGCAGGACTGGTGCTATATCCATTGTGCCACCTACCTTCCCCTTATATCTTTCTATCTTAAAAAATAATAGCTTTTAATTTTCAAAATGCATGCAAAGATAATTTTTAACATTTATCCTTGCAAAACATTGTGTTCCAAATTTTCCCTCCCTTTCCCCCACCTTGTCTCCTCTAGATAGCAAATAACCCAATATAGATTAAACATGTACAATTCTTATGATCTTTTTTTTTCCTAATGCAGCCTGTGATTTTTTGAGTCTCTATCCTGTAATTTTGATTCAGATCTTGTTCTTATAGTCCATTCTAAAGAGTACTAGATATTTACTAACTAGATGACCTTGAACAAATTAGTCTCCTTCTCTGGGTCTCTCAGTTTCATCATTCGTAAAAAAAAAAGATATTTGGACTATATATTCTTTAATCTCTCACATTTCATGATTTCACAGGAGAAAGAAACCTTTCTCAAATTTGAATATTCTGCTATGTGTATTCTATGTATGCTCAATAACTACTACAATTTGTACCTTTAGAGATTTTCATTTTAAAAAAACCTATGCAAGCCCGAGTTAACAATTTAGCCTAATCCACAAAAATTTGGAGGCACCTACTAGCTGTAGGAGGCTCAGTCTTGGCACCTGTTAAACTTTCCAGGATTGTGCAAGGGAGATAAATGGGGTTAACATTTTAGTTCTGTAAACATGGAACACATAGACATCTCAGTCCTGATTTCAGATTTAGTATTAGGGGCAACTTCCTGACAGTTGAAGCTTTTCCTCAATGGAGTTAGTTGTCTCAATGAATTAATAAATCAACTAATCAAGAATTTTTAAGCCCTTACTGTATACCATACATAGCTTTAAGTGCTGGGGTTACAAGTCAAAAATAAATTGTGTTCTAGAAGCTTACATCCTAATTTGGGAGAAAACATGTGAATATAGGATATTCCAGGAGTTTTAGTGTAGCTAAAACCACACTAAGACTTATAGGATAACTTGTATATTGTTTGTTATACATGGTATCCCTCAGAAACTACTTGGTATCTATATGAGTATATAGACATACAGACAGTGACCTTAGAGAAGAAAATAGAGGCAATGGGGAGACCTTGAAATACCTCCTGTATAAGATGATCTGGGAGCCCATTCTTGAAGGAAGCCAAGTATTCTAACCCTAATTTTATCTCCTGTGTCACAGTGGTTAGAACAGTGAGCTGTAAATCAGATAGATTTATCTTCATGAGTTCAAATCTAGCCTCAGACACCTATTAGCTGTGTGATCCTGGGCAGGTCACTCAGCCCTGCCAGCCTCAGTTTCCTCACCAGTGAAATGAATTGGAGAAGGAAATAGCAGACTACTCTAATATCTTGGCCAAGAAAACCCCAAATGGGATAATGAAGAATTGGATATAACTAAAAAAACAACTGAAGCACAACATGGATATCCATAAGAATTTTTAGGGACAATGGCAATACAAACCATCTAGTTGGGTATTTCTTTAAGGATGGACAGGCATTTTGAAGCAAATGGCAGACGTCCTCAGTCCCTTGTGAAAGGATCTAATTTTGAATTCCAGATCTATTACTAGCATGTAACATTGGATAAGTCATTTTATGGCTTGGGACCTCAGTTTCCTCATTTATAAAATGAGATGTGTTGTTCTGGAAGACTTGTGATCCTAGTCCTCTCTCTGTGGTTTTGATCAAGTCGTTTTACTTTTCTAAACTTCCGTTTGTCTGTCTATAAAACGGTAGTAATTTGCATTGTAACATTTGCTTTCTGTGTTTTTGTGAAGATATGACTTCATAAATCTTAGGACATCATAGAAATGTAAGTTTTCAGTATACAAAGGGCTTTTCTCACATCTAACCTGCAATACAATTACTATTCTACCAATAAAGCGCAGGACCAGAGAAGTCAAAAGATTGAGCTGTGTCATATAACTCTTTAAATTTTGAGTCAGACTTAAAACCTGACTGAATCCAAAGCTCTTTCCTCCATGTCATACTCCTTCTCAGTAATCATTCCAAATTAGAAAGCTTTCAAGCACACCAGCTTGGACTGTGAATTTGAAGACCTGGCCAACGCACTTTGGTAAGGTGGTTGGCCCTCAGGAGGTCAATTTTGGCCACTACCATTTATTTCTACTAAAGTGTGAAGGGGCTGTGATCGACTTGAGTGGAGGGAGTAACCACCCTGATGAAATCCTAGATCATTGAAGTATTACGATGTGTCTGTATATATCTATATGTATAGCAGCAGCCTATACATATGAGCATTTGCATAAAGCCCTCATTTGAATTCCATGTCTGGCTGCAGCAACACTTGAGCCACTTGATTTTTATTTTGTTTTGTTTTTTGTTTTGTTTGAAACCACACTTCATAGATGCATGACTCACTGGCTTCATTCATGTTTCCATATGTATGTAGAAACATAGCGAAGCAGACATTCCTAGAGACTTTGCAGGACAACCTCATTGAGATGGACATTCTCACCTCCTCCCGCCATGATGGTGCTTACAATGATGGGTATGTGACACTCTTGCGCCCTTCCTCTTCCCTATGCCCTTGCTTTCCATCCCTGCATGAAAACCTTCAATGGTCTCAGTGCATTCTTAAGGGTGATACCATTAGCTGTACCAATCCTTAGGCAGTTTGGGGAGACCTAGAATTTATAAACCCATTGGGACAACTGTGATATAAACAGAAAGGGCTTTGAATTGGGAGTCTGGGAAGTGTGGTCCTGCTCCCAGGTCCCTTGTCCAGCTTGGAGAATCTCTTATAGGAACACAGCATCCTGCCTCATTAATTTGCTAATTCATGGCATCTCATTGGCTCTCATCGCCCTTTTGAAAACCATTTCATTAAGAGAGGGGGAAGATGCTATAACCTGCAAGTGCAGTTCCATGTAGATTTAGGCTCCTTATCTTAGCAGAAGACTTGGGTTGCTTCAGGGCTTAGCTTTTTAATAAATGTTGACTTGCATTTATTCGAGGTCATTGTATTTCACAGATCATAGGGAAGTCCTCTTGTGGCTTTGGTCCCGCTGATCATTAAAGCTAATACCCCATATGGATGAAAACCATCCTTTTTTGACATATTGACCATTTAACCTTTAAGTTAAAAATTGTTTCTGAGATTGGGTTCTGTACTAAACAACCACAGGGTATGCCATGCATGAGCTATCATATTAGTCTGAAGGTAGGTCTCACTTTCTCCCCTATCTAGCTTTATTTCAAACCTGATTGTGGCCAACAATTGTGTTCTTAATTTTATTCCTTTTTTATCATTGCTATTCTTTCCATCTTTGTCATGTGATAAAATAAACAAGATGTATTTATTTTAAGAGAAAGAACAGGATTTTTTAACTCTTTAATAATAAATATGGGGAGGCAGCATAGCATAGTGTACCAAGAGCCTTTTTTGGAAACAAGAAGACCTGAGTTCAAATCAATATGAAAGCTGTGTGATTATGAGCAAATCACTTCACTTGGTGCCCCATATAGCTAAATTACAAGTCACTTGCTGACCTGCTTCAATGGAGGAATTTCTGCATGGAGAATTTCTTATACTGATGAAATTTTAGGTCTAGATGTCCCCTAAATCAGATTAAATACATATTTTATATGGTAATTTTATTTATAAACTTATTTACATATCTATATATACATTACATACTGATTTTTCATTGGAGATATAAATTTGGGTATACTGTTTCTATATACGTATATTCTCTTCTTAAATATCTTTTGGGGGGCAGCTAGTTGGTGAAGTGGATGGAACTCCAGCCCTGAAGTCAGGAGGACCTGAGTTCAAAACTGGCCTCAGATACGTAACACTTCCTCGCTGCGTGACCCTGGGCAAGTCACTTAACCCCAATTGCCTCAGAAAAAAAATAATAATAATCTTTTGGGGATTTCAGATTACATCTCACTCACTTGGCTTATATTTGAACTCATATAGTATTTTCCATTTTAACATTTCTTTTAACATTTTGAACAACTTCTATCCTTGTGTAGTCTCAGTGTCAGAAAGTGTAGAACAAGATGTATTTCACAGATCACTTTGACACAATCTAAGGACCCCTTCTCAGAATCAAAATTTTAAGTGCATTATATATATATATATACATATATATATATATATATATACATATATATATATATACATATATATATATACATACATATATATATATATATATAATTCCAAACAAAATCAATTGTATTGAAATAACATTATCAATTTTTTAAAAATGAGTTTAAGAAACCCTGGATGTCAAGAATATTTGGAGTAGGAATTCCAAGGAGTTGGTAACTGTTAAATATCATATTTCTGGCCACTGTAGGACTTTTCACTATGGCTGAACTTGCCAGGCCTCTGTCCAGTTAGTAAAGCCCTCAGTATATCTTGGGGACACCTCTTCCTGTCCTGTCCCGTTCCCCATGGAGACACCTCCTGGTATAAAATATTTGTGGCAGTAATACTTGTAACTCTGGGGCCCTTACTGATCTCTCCTCCTGCCTTCTTTCTGGTTCTACTCAACAGTTAACTTTCTTTGCATGGCTCCATGTGTTTTTATTCTCTCTGTTTTTACCCACCCCAGTGGGTCTCACCTTTACCTCCCTCACCTTCCGTCTCCCCTGGTGGTGCTTTCTCCTCAAGTGACCAACAGAACTTGTCCTTTCTCCCCACAGGCATTTCCTGTTTAAGCCGGGAGGTACGTCACCCCTGTTTTGTACCACGTCTCCAGGATACCCGCTGACGTCCAGCACTGTGTACTCTCCTCCCCCTAGGCCCCTCCCTCGAAGCACGTTTTCCAGGCCTGCCTTTAACCTTAAGAAGCCCTATAAGTACTGTAATTGGAAGTGCGCTGCACTCAGTGCCATCATCATCTCCGTCACCCTGGTGGTCCTGCTGGCGTATTTTGTTGGTGAGTATGTTTTACCCACTTGGACCTTCCCTTCCTTTCATTTCTGTGTTTCTCTGACTCAGTTCACCATACCAGTAGGAAGCCTGACTGTTCAAGCAGCTCTTGAGGACATAACTGAATCACCATTGACCTCCCGGTAGCATCTAGTTGTCTGGGACACGGTCAAACTATTAAATAATGGCAAACATCACAGTTCCTGTCATTGTATAATACCCTACTGGAAATGGGCTCGTGGTGGAGAAGAACATTTAACTGGCCTTTGTTCATCCAGTGATGAATGAGCATCTGTCCAGGTAGAACAAGCAGTCTCTGGGACCATCAGTTTAGAATGACATTGACTACTCGGGCACTGGGAAATGGACAGCATCACATCACAGCAATGAGAACAAGAACCTTGTCTTCCCGTGGTCCAGTTCCTTGCCAGGCCTGGATTCTGTTCACTGATCAGCTACAGGCCATGTGGTAGTCTCCTTTTTGTTTGGGGGGTGGTCTCCCCATCATTTCTGGGTCTTCTGGAAGAAGATTTCATCCTGCATCAAAGAACCAAAGAACCTCAGATTTCGAAGGGAACACAGAGGGCAACTAACTCCACCCTTACTTAAAGAAGAAGTCACCTCCTTCAATTTTTCATTGAACACAAAAAATCCATGCATACAGTTTAAATCCTAATGCTTCAACTTAAAGAATCTGTGGTTTTTGTCAGTATGAAAGCTGATTGGTAGTGTGGATACTTTGCCAACACAGACCATAATTCCCCTTTGCCTTAGGAGATAGCTTATTGAGTTGCTTTCCTTAAAATAGTAACCTGGCAGGGAACACTCTGTGGATAGACTTCTCTGCAAGTAGCAAAACCAATTCTCAGGCAGACATGTAGCCCATGTTGTTACCTACACTGGAAACCTTCCTAATCTGGTAGATGGATAAAGCAATTTTTTTTTTATTCACTTACTATGTGCCTGACATTGCTAAGAATGGTAGGACATGCTAGTGTTTTCTGCCCCCTTAGCATAATTTGCAAAAACCTAGAGTCACTCACCAGCCATCAGTGTGCAGTCCAGGGAGACTTTGAAGTAGAGTCTGATATCTTGCCAGAGCAGTCTGTGAATAAAATCCAACATCAGCTACAGAAATTCTTTATATGCTGATATTTTTCCCTTAACATATCTCAGGTGTGAATAAATCTCGTGATGTTAATAAGACAAATTTCCAGGTTTCATCTGAGCATAAAGAAGAACTTTCTAATGGGTAGAAATGTCCAAAAAAAAAAAAATTGACTATCTCTGGAGACAGTGCTCTTCAGAAGATAAGGCACTGGATTTTAAATCAGGGAGTCCTAAGATTGGACTCAATGACCTCTGAGGTCCCCTATTTATTCTAAATCTGTGCTACTATGATCCCTCAAGGAAGGGGTTCTTAACTTCTTTTTTCACATGGACTTCTCAGAATAATATATTTTAAAACATTAAATTAAATACCTAATAATAATAGTTAGCATTTACATAGTACTTTAGGTTTTCAGTGTGTTCATTGTGCAATGTGCTATCTCGTTAAAAAGAACAACAGCATGGTTTTGAAATACAATTATTATAATATTACAAGTTGGAAGTTCTCAGGCCCTCTATCCCAAAGTCTGCCCACAAACCCATTTGTGGCTCATAAAGCACTTGCCATTTCAGAAAATTGCATGCTTGCTAACTGAGAATGTTATATAGAGATTCCTGGCTCTGGTAAGGAGTTGAAATAGAATCCTACTAACTATAGCAAACTTTGGTCTATGATATGGCCTGCCAGATGAGATCCATTGTGACATAGTAGATGGAGAACTGTTTTCTGAATCACAGGAAGCTTGATCCAGGTGCTGGCTCGGTGACACAGAAGTCACTCTGGACTCTAAAATGCAAAATGGATACAGACCTGAATTTATAGAGGGAGCTTCCCCTGTGAAAGCAAAAACAAAAAAAAAAAAAAGTACGCCAGGGAAGATGATCATTAGCTGAGTGAAAGCCATGTTACTGTGTATCCTGAAAGCTGCAACAGGATTGCTCTGAAAGGTTATTGTCATGTGAAGAACCAGTTAGTGAGGCTTCAGGCTAACCAAGAGGATCACTGGCTGTCTGATAGAATTAAGGCCAGGAAGGGGAAAGAAACTTTGAGGAGAAATGGGGAGTATTTATTTTGCACTTGCTATGTGCTAAGTACTAGGGACACAAAAAAAGGTAAAAACAATCCCTCTCATAGCTCATAATTTAATGGGAGAGACAAAGTGTCAGTGAACATTTGCTCTACACTGGATACTATGTTAAGTGCTAAGGGTGCTAAGGATACAAAAGGAAACAAAACATGTCTATACCTTCAGTGCTTCCTTGACAGAAGCATCATTTCTAGGCAGGACTAAGGAGGTGTTAGTCCTGCTATATTCTGTCCTGCTCATACCACATTGGAGTATTGTAGTCTCTTCTAAGTGCCATATTTCAAGTAAGTGGTTGATAGCTGGAGAGTAATAATAACTAGAATTTGTACTGGGTTTTAAAGTTTACAAAACACTTCAATATTATCTCATTTGAGCCTCATAACAACTCTGGGAAGTAGATGCTATTGTTATTCAAATTTTATATTTGAGAACTGAGGTAGGCAGAAGATAAATGACTTAACCAGAATTACAGAATTAATGAGTATCTTAAGCTGGATTTGACCTCAGATCTTCCTAACTCAACAACTAGCACTCTATGTTTTGATTTTTTTTCTCAGTAGTACTTTATTTTTTTCCACGTAAAGATAATTTTCATCAATCATTGTTGTAAGATTTTATGTTCTAAATTTTTCTCCCTCCCTTCCTTACCTCTCTCCTTCCCAAGACAGCAAGCAATTTGACACAGGTTATACATGTGCAATACTTTTAAACATATTTCCATATTTTTCATGTTGTTCATAAAAAAACAGACCAAGGGGAAAAATGAGAAGGAAAAAGCAAATAAACAAACAAACAAGATGAAAATATTATGCTTTGATTCACATTCAGTCTCCACAATCTCTCTCTGAGTGAGGTGTCATTTTCCATCCCAAGTCTATTGGAATTGCCTTGCATTACCACATTCCTAAGAAGAGCTAAGTCTATCACAGTTGATCATTACACAATCACACTTAGCACTCTATTCATTTATCACCTGAGCTCCTATTTGTCCAGAGGAGGACTCCTTGGATGGCAAAAGGCCTCATGTATGTGCCATGCAAAGATCAGTTGAAAGAATCAGGTGTTTTTAGTCTTAAGAAATACCTTTTATTTTATATGTGTACATGTATGTATGCATGTGTATATGTGTATGTATATACATACCTATATACTTATATACATATGTATATGTTATATCTTTTTATCTATATATATATTTCTATATATATGACAGTTACTTTCAAGTAATTGAAAGACTGTCATATGAAAGAGAGGTCAGAATTGTTTTTCTTGGTTCTTGGAGCAAAATCAGGAAAAAAGATTAAAAGTTTCTCAGGGCCATATGGGCTTTGATGTAAGGAAAAACTTTCCAGCAATTAGAACTATCCTAATATAAAATAAGTATCAGTCCCCTATCACCAGAATCTTCAACCAAAAGCCCACGACTACTTCCTAAGGATATTGTTGAAAGTGTTCTTATTGAGGCGTGGATTGCCTCTGAGGTACTGTCCCAACTCTGAGATTCTTTGTTCTTAAAGCTTGAGTCAGAAGACTTCCAATATCTTTGAGTTTTTTACTTTTTTTTTTTTTTCTTTACAAGCTTTATATTGTTGGAAAAGTCCTATCTCCTCTCTGGATTTTCATTTTTTCTTCTCTTAGTATATGTCTCTTACATCTCTTCTCACTCTAAATTCTATAATTTTATGGTTAAAGAAGGACATGTTACCTACCTTCTTTGACTTTGAAGCTTATACATTTTGATCTAGGTGTCTTTAAGAGCTGATGACATGCCCGCAAGGTTTGTCCAGTTGAACTGTCATAAGTATGGCCCATAATAATTCATTTCTAAAAGAACCATCAATTATTAAAAATCTGATTAATCAGTTCAGCTTCAGACAAACATACTTAACAAAGACTCTCCACAAGACCAACTGATCTAATCAGCAGGCAAAATTCAGATATTTAATTAGATTTTTGATGAAAAATTGTGTTTAATTTCAAGTATAATCAATTATTAATTACTATAATGAGCAAGTCTGACTGGGTTTACTAATTAACTCATTTAAAAATTATGAATAACCTTTTCATTTGTAATTATTTTCTACATCTTGTCAAGTAAGAGATAGAAATTGTATCACCTAACCAGTGGAAGATGGAATAAGAGAAATCAAAAGAAATTGATTTTTTTTACTTTTGGGGGAAAATTTTGGAGCATTTGCCCATAGCACTGTAACTCCAGGATAATAGGAATGTTAGGAATTTTTTTAAATTAACAATTTGAAAATTTCTTCTGAAATAAATAGCCACTGATCTTTTATATCTAAAAATCCTGTGCATGGGCATGAAACTTAATTAATCTACCACTATCAAAGAAAAGAGAAGTAAAAATTAATATTATCTCCTATTACCCACAAATGACTATAGATGTTGATTTCTGTATATTTACAGTAAATTTAAATTATTATAGATTCAGCCAGTTGGAGCTAGAAGGGGCCAAAGAAATAATCAATCCAATCTTTTATGGTACAGAGGAAGGAGTGGAGACCAAGAAAGGGAAAGATCACAGGGGGAGGCAACAATGGCACTGGGACTGGAAACTTTGCCTCCCTCGTGTCAGTTTGTTACTCTTTCCTCTATACCACATTGCCACCATTCTGCTCTGGGCAATGATTGTATGTAATTGTAGTGCCAAGTCAGCATGAAGGATCTCTGTGGGACCTCTCCAAAAGGAAGAATAGAGTTGCTTCCAAGTTCCATCTTTTCAGATTTGGAAGCTGTCAAATGACTTCTTATTTTTATTTATAGTTTTATCTGACTCTTTTCCCTTCCCTTTATCTTACCTTTTCTCCTTCCTTTCCCCCTTCCTTTTCTCCTTCCATCCTTCCTTCACACTTCCCACCATTTCTTCCTTCCTTCCTATCTCCTATCTTTGCTTTTATAGTAATTAAAAAGGTTCAATAGACATACTTTCTGGGTAATCCTTCTTCCTGCCTTTTCTTCTTCCTTCTTTCCTTTCTGTTCTCCCACCTTCTCTTTCTTCCTTTTGACATATCCTTTACCAACATCCTAGTGTAAGTTCTAATTACATATACTTGAATCTAAGGGATCTCTATAACCCCAGGCTCCCTCTTCTCTTATGCATCCTTTTAGATTAATCTCTTAGCATAGACATGATCATGCAGCTTTCAGAGGCTCCTTACTGCAAATTTATCCCACTTAATCTAGGCTGGCATTTAAGACCTTCCACAATCTTGTGTGATAGCAAAATTTCCAGCCTTATTTTAGGCTTCTCCCATGTATGCACTGAAGCTACACTGGTCCATTCCAGGCTCCCACTATGTGGGGTTTTCTTGGCAAGGTTACTACAGTAGTTTTCCATTTTCTTCTCTGTTGGATTAAAGTAAATAAATATTAAATGATTTGTTCAGCGTCACACATCTACTAAGCTTCAGAGTTTCTGAAGCCAGATTTGAAACTCAGGTTTTTCTGACTCCAGACTCAACACTCTACCCATTAAGTAGGTGCTTAATATTTATTTCTTGTGTATAGAAGAATTGCACATGTTTAACACATATGGAATTACTTGCTGTCTTGGGAGGAGATGGAGGAAAGGAAGAGAAAAAAAATTGGAACACAAGGTTTTGCAAGGTTGAATGTTGAAAATTATCTATGCATGTGGGTTTTTTTGTTTGTTTGTTTTGGGGGATTTTGGTTTGTTTGTTTGTTTGTTTGTTTTTTGGCTAAGGCAGTTGGAGTTAAGTGACTTGCCCAGGGTCACACAGCCAGGAAATGTAAGTGTCTGAGGCCAAATTTGAACTCAGGCCCTCCTGACTTCAAGGATTGTGCTCTATCCACTGTACCAATCAGCTTCTCCCCCCACCATGTATACATTTTAAAAATAAAAAGCTTTAATTTTAAAAAAAGAAATATTTATTTCCTTGGCTATCTCTCTCTATCACATTCAGTAGTCCCAGCATCTTCCTTTCTGTTATTTTAGTCACTTCCAGCTCTAAAATTCTCTGTAGTGACTGAAGCCTTAAGACTGTATTTGTTGATTCTACAACAGCCTGAGATTAGATTTGTACTCTTGTCCAAGTCACTTAAATTTGCCTGGTCTTGGTTTCCTTCTTTGTAAAATCAGGAGCTTGATCAAGGTGATCTTTAAGAAGCATCCTTCCAGGTCCAGAGGAATGTGGTTCTGTGATTTGCCAGAATCTATGGGGGGAGGAGGGAGACACAAGTGAGGGAGGTTTATCATATGTAGTAGACAAAGTAGTGACTGTGACCTTCAGCAGTGCATTTGAATATGCTTAGTAGCCAGGTGGGTATGTGTGTAAATAGGAAACGATTTGCACCTTCACCAGCTGCTGACTGTAGGTTGCTAAAAAAGAAAAAAAAATTTGAGAACACATGCTTGAAGTGGTAATAGTTTAATTTACAAGTGAGAACATGATTCAGCCTAATTGCTCTTCTTGGGAAGAGGCAACTATTGGAGATCTTTCCTGCTTGAAATATCCTTGTGTTTTGTTTTTTGGTGTTCTGTTAGGGAATCAAGATCAGTTAACTCAGGATGCTCTTTAGACAAGGCAGACATTAGCCAGGGGTCACCGTGTGGTTGCTGCAGCTCTGAGAAGTGACCATATAGCTGAGCTCCTTGTGTAGGGTTTTTAATTTGTCACCCCATATTACTTTGGCATCTATTTGAATTTACTTATGAGGAAGCGTGACAGAATAGATACAGGGCTCAGAGCTGGGATCCGATCTCACTTCTGTGCATTACTGGATTTGTGATCCTGGTTAAGTTACTTAATTTCTCAGTGCTTTAGGCAGCTCAGTTTAAATAGTAGAAAAGGTGTTGACCTTACTTTTCCATCCAGGAGCATTGGCAGCTGAGTGTTATAATAGATAGAATGCTGGCTCTGGAGTCAGGAAGATACAAGTTCACTTCTAGCTAGTTATGTGACTGTGGCCAAATCACTTAAACTCTGTTTGCCATAGTTTCTTCATTTGTAAAATGGGGATAATAATAACACCTATCATCCAGATTGTTGAGAGGATCAAATAAGAAAATATTTGTGTTTTTTTAAATAGCTTTTTATTTTATATATGCAAATGTAGTTTTCAGCATTCATCTTTGCAAAACCTTGTCTTCCAAATTTTTCTCCCTCTCTCTCTCTCCCCCCATTCACTTCCACAGACAAGATTATAGATTAAACATGTGCAATTCTTCTAAAAATATTTCTGTATTCATCACACTGCACAAGAAAAATCAGATTAAAAGGTAAATAAAAACATGAGAAAGAAAAATAAAAGTAAACAATAACAAAAAAAAGTGAAAATACTTTGCTTTGTTCCACATTCAGTCTTCATAGTTCTCTCTTTGGATGTGGATGGCACTTTCTATCCCAAGATAATATTTGTAAAGCAGTTAGTACAGTGCTTAGTAGGTGTCATATAAATGCTTACTTTCTTTCCTTCCTCTGTCCTCCACAATGAAGTCTCAGTTCCTCTAACTAATGTTTTAGAAACATATTTTAAAAAGAAAGTATATACATATATATGTATGTATTTTGCTGAGGCAATTGGGATTAAATGACTTGTCCAGGGTCACACAGCTAGGAAGTGTTAAGTGTCTGAGGCCAGATTGGAACTCAGGTCTTCCTGACTTCAGGGCTGATGCTCTATCCACTGTGCCACCTAGCTGTCCCTTCTTGACTGTTTTTAATGCCTGGCTTATAGTAGGTATTTAATGAATGGTGATGGATTGATGGAATGATTACCAGATAGAAGCCCAACATATATTTGAAGATAGAACCACTACTTCCCTAAGCATTCCATCTCCAAGCTAATCATCCTTAATTTACAGAATTATAGACTCTAATGATCTCAGATCTCACTTAGGCATCCACATTAGATTCTGAGCAGGGACTTTTTTTTTTTTTTTAACTTTTCTGTGTCTCTCCAGCACTTAATACAATCCCTGACACATGGTGGTGCTCAATAAATGCTTGCTGATGACTTAATTCAAGCTATGCTTGAACAGAAAGTCTTACTAGAAGATACCAGCTTATAAACTGTGTGATCCTGGGCAACT
Source organism: Sminthopsis crassicaudata (assembly GCF_048593235.1). Taxonomy (NCBI): domain Eukaryota; kingdom Metazoa; phylum Chordata; class Mammalia; order Dasyuromorphia; family Dasyuridae; genus Sminthopsis; species Sminthopsis crassicaudata. Next base: position 507,776,113 of record NC_133619.1, read on the forward strand.
GACTCAGTTTCTTCAACTGTAAAATGGGAATAATAATAACAACATCTACCTGTCGAGGTCATTATGAGAGTAAATTGGGTTAATATAAGGGTAATATATTTAATGTACTTTGAAGACCTTTAAATATTATATATAGGTACTAGCTATTATTAGTGTTACTAGAAAGTTTAAATGAAAAACTTAATTCAGTCAATATGTATTAAGCCCATGCTATGTGCAAGGCCCTAGGTAAAATGCTAGGAATAGCTCTACTTCAAGGCCTCCAGGGACAGCCATGTCTCTACCTCCTGAGAAAGCTCTTTCTGCTTTTCATAGCTCTGATTGTTACCCACGATCTGCCTTCCTAATATTGCTACCCATTGGGACTGGTTTTTTTCACTTTGGTTGACTCCATTTGGTCCTTAAATGGACAAGACTTTGAGTTTTTATATCATCCTTCCTCTATCAAAACATTTTCCCCACACCTGAATGCAATACTCCAGATGTGATCTGACCAGAGTGGTAGAGAATAGAACTCTTTACGTCTCTCATTCTGTTGTCATAACTATGGAATAGGAGATTACAGATATCACAAGGGCAGGTATATTGGATAGTTAGCTCTTTTCAAACACTGAATTCTATTTTAATATTAGCATTTTATTTATAATTGACTCAGTGGTACTAGTGGGTTTTGATTGACAAAATTTATGTTAATTAAAAAATAGCTGTTCTCTAACTTCCAGGGCTATTTATAATATAGCCACTGCCCAAGGCTGAGAGTGAGAAGCTTACTTACATTTGTTCTTCATTTGTGTATCATGGTCAAAGCACTCTCTTTTCTTCCCGGGCAGGGGGTTTTCATGTTTCACCATGGGTTTGGCAGTGCTTTTTCATCAGTCTCCCTCAGCATTCTATGATGAAGGTCAACCTATAAATGATCATAAAACCATTTGTAAATATAAAGTTTCAGTGAAATGTGACAGACTCATCATTTACAGACAAATTCTCTGTCAAGGGCCCTTTTGTAGCTGCGCTCCCCTGAAGTGGATGGATCATGAAAGCCATTTGCCAAATCCAATTATAGGGGCAGGAAAGACGCCTTTAGCAGGAGGAAAATGACAAGGAGGTTTCTGCTTTGCTATTTACCCAATGGGGTTTTATTCACACTTGTTAGCTCGATGCTGCTGAGTGTTGTAGAAAAAAACAGAAAACCTGGGTAATGAACCTTGGCTCTGATTAACTAAATGGCCTTAGAGAGTCTTTGCATCACTCAATGCTTCAGTTTCCTCATATAGTAAAATGTGAATAAAATATTTATATAATTTGGTCTCATAGGCTTGGGGTCAGGAAGGCTCATTGTCAATACTAAAGAACCATAAAAATAGAGTTCATGCAATTGTAAATATTTATAACTCACAGCTAATTCAGTGTGTCCTGACTTAATCCTGCCAAAAAAAAAAAAAAATCCACCCATTTTCCAAATGAGGAAATTATGAATCAGCAAGGACAAACTATTTGTCTAAAGTTACCAGTAAGTTGGCCTTGGACCCAACTACAACAATTCAGCAATCCCGCTATTAAGGCCTTGTGATTCTCTCTCTCTTCTCTCTCTCTCTCTCTCTCTCTCTCTCTCTCTCTCTCTCTCTCTCTCTCTCTCTCTCTCTCCTCTCCTCTCTCCCTCTCCCTCTCCCTCCCTCTCCCTCTCCCTCTCCCTCTCCCTCTCCCTCTCCCTCTCCTCTCCCTCTCCCTCTCCTCTCCCTCTCCTCTCCCTTTCCCCCTCTCTCTCCTCTCTCCTCTCTCTCTCTCTCTCTCTTCTTCTTCCTCTCTCTCTCTCTCTCTCTCTCTCTCTCTCTCTCTCTCTCTCTCTCTCTCTCTCTCTCTCTCTCTCTCTCTCTCTCTCTCTCTCTCTCTCTCTCTCTCTCATATTTTATTTGTGTGATCTTCCTATCCATGGTGTCCACCCCTTGGTACCATCTGTCAGCATTTGCTTTTTGAAGGTGATACCTCCTTCTCAGCCAAAGCAGGTTGCAACCAAATTCCAACAATAAGAAGTAGATTCAGTGAAATGCCAAAATACAACTCATACTATTATGAAGGGAAAAAAAAAAAAATTGGTTTTTTTTGTTTTTTTTTTTTGTCTTGTGAGATAAGTAGTACAAATATAATCAGCCCCATTTTAGAGATTCAAGAGCCAAATTTGAGAATAACAATCTACCTCAGTGGTAAGCTAACCCAACCCAACTCAATGAAGCAGGGATGCCCACTATAGAGAGTCCAATAAATGGACATATAACCTGTATTTGAAAGCCCTTCAAGGACAAAGATCCTGCTACCCTACCAACCTTTGAGGCAGCCCACTCCCCTTTCAGTTAGCTCTAATTGAACCTAAATCTGCTCCTTTGCAACATCCACCTGAAGTTCTTCTTTTCTCGTACTTCAGTCAAGTCCCTTCACTGTCTCTTTCATACTCTGCTGTGCCCTAAACTGAATATCAGATGAGAATGAAATATATGGGAACTCTCATGCTCCTGAATTCATGGAAACTCTGCCTTTCTTAAGGGAGTTCAATATCGCATTACATTAGCTTTTTGATAGCTATAGCAAACTTCTACATAATATTGATTTTGCACTCCCTCTAATGACCCCAAATCTTTTTCAGAAAAAACTACCATATAACCATATCTCTCCTACCTTGTACTATTACAGGTCATTTTTTGGACCCAAATGTAAAACTTGCCATTCATCTCTATTGAATTTCATCTTACTGGATTTAGCCCAGTGTTCCAGCTTCTCAGAATCTTTTTAGATTCCAACTCTATTATCCAATATGTCAGTTATTCTTCCCAGATTCATGTCATGTATAAGATGGATGAGCAATCCATGTAAGTCATTGTTAAAAATGTTAAATAGCACAAATCCAAGCACATATTCCTGGGGCAATCCATTAGAGACCCCTTGCCATGTCGACATGGAACCAATAATACCTAATCTTTAAGTTTAGCTATCTGTCCAATTCTAAATTCACTTAATTACATTATTGCTGAATTGCCTTCCATATTCTTCAGAAAGGAATATAAGATACTTTATAAAAAGATTTGCTCCAATTTAGATAAACTATATTCACAGTATTTCCCTTATCTACTAGGTAGATAATCCTGTTAAAAAGAAAATTAGGTTAGTTTGGCGTGACCTATTCTTGATGAAGGTCAGTTAGGTGGTGCAGCAGATAGTAGTTTGGGGCTGGGAGTCAGAGAGACTCCTCTTCTGGAGTTACAATCTGGTCTCAGACACTTACTAGTTGTGTTATCCTGGATGAGTGACTTTCTGCCTTAATTTCCTTATCTGTAAAATGAGCTGGAGAAGGAAATGGCAAACCAGTCCAGTATTTCTGCCCTCAAAAAACCAAAACTCTCATAGGATCAAGAAGAATAAGACACAAATGAATAATTCTTGATAAAACCATGCTGGCAATTTGTGATCGCTAATTCCCTTTCTGTATCTACCAACGATCTCTCTCACCCTTCATTCTATAGTTTTCTCAGCAATCAGAGTCAAGCTCTAGAGTCCTAGGTAAGAATTCAAAAGCCCAAAGAAAGAAGTGACTTGATTAGGAGCACACAGAGTTCCTGAAGCAATTTTCTTCAGTTGAAAGGGGAAGAAATTAAAAATTGAGATCAAGGCAAAGATTTTCCATGCTCATAGCTCTCATTTATGTCCCTCTGGTATTTTCACACTTTAAAACATTGTGGAAACATTTAAATTTAAAATGTGGTTTGTTTAATCAAATCAGACCTTGACAACCCACCTTCTTTTCAAGTATTTTTATATCTTCCTCTTCCCCTTCTTCAACATGCTCTTTGATCCAATGACATTGGCATCCTTGTATAAGATACTTCATTTCACAAATGCTGGCATTTTAACTGGCCTTTCCCCGACTCTGAAATTTTTTGTCTCTTGGTATCAATCTCCTGACTTCTTTGACTCCTTCACTTTCTGCTATATGGCTTTCCCAATCACCCTTAATACCATTGTTTTTTCTCTATTGATTATCTCCAACTTACCTGCAATAATTTTGTTTCTACATGATTATGTACATCTTTCCTTCCCTAACATACCATAAGGTTATAGAGTACATAGCCTAGTACCACATAGTAGGTACTTAATAATTACATGCTGACTGACTGAATCAGTATTCCTAGTACCACATAGTAGGTATTTAATAATGACACGTTGACCAAATGAATCAGTATTTCCCTGATGCATGGGGAGGACTCTTTCTTACATATTCTCAGAGGAAGAGCATCAGATTCTCTTTTCTTCAACTTGACAACAGGTTCTTTGGGCAGCAGCCATAGATTTAGCTTTATAGCTCCAAGAATGGCAAGCCTGCATGATTTAACTCAGTCTTTGAGACTAAAAAAGGAATAAGTGATAAAGATACAGGATCTTGTGTATCAAAGCTTCATCCTTTTAAATTGATTTATTTAGGGAGTTCTTGGAAATAACTAATAGCAATCCATCCATAGTTCTCTTTATAACATATAGTTTTATTTATTATATATATTTATAACAAATAAGTAGTTCTCTGTATAACAAAGAAAACATCTCTCTAACTTCTTAAGGAAAATTTGGACTTCATACCTATTCCCTCTACTCTCTGAAGTGTCATCATATGGAACTCAAACCAACAAGTGTTATGTTAAGGACTTGCCATGTGCCAAGCACCATGCTGATTGTTAGGGAAAGAAAGGCAAAATAAATAAATAAATAACAATCCCTGCTTGCAAGAAGCTCAAGGCCTGATAGGGAGACATCATGCAAACAACTAAGCAGAAACAAGATAAATAGATAAAATGGAGATAATCTCCGAAGGAGGGAAAGTCCTAAGATTAAGAAGCACAAGGAAAGGCAATAGATTTATCCTATCTTGGATCCAGAGGAGAAAGCAGGGACCAATGAGATTTAAGGAACTAAGAGTGGAACATTTCCTATCAATTATAAAACTCCAAAAATGGAATGAGTTGCTGCAGGAATCTAGTAAATGACAGAATCAGAACAAAAACCTGAACACTACATCACAGTATACCCAGGACTCTTCAATGGAAGCCTTTATGCAAAAGCTACATTATTCCTTGTCATGGTGCTTGAGGTACACAGGTGATCCTTTGTTTAGGTGCAAGCTAAATCAGTTAAGGTTCAAAGTCCTACCTAACTCTGAGATGTTGCAATTCTCTGATTATAACAGTACAAAGAGACCAAAAGAAGTAAGGATTGGAACAGAATCATGCAGTTTTGTTTTGTTTTTTTTTAATATAATGATTTTAACAGTAGACAAAGGATATTTATCAAGTAGTGAGCAGAATGTCCCTGAAAGTATTTAGCAAAAGCATAACAACCTTTCATTAAAAGGTGATGTTGAAGGATTTGGAGGAAAATGAGGCAGTTTTCTGCATTTGGTGGAGGACTGGAGCAATAGATCTCTAAGAGCACTGGACTAAGTATAAGAGGACCAAGTTCTATTAGTAATGAATGACCTTAGTCAGATTACCTCTCTAGCTCTCCACTTCACAAAGTACTGAACCAAATGATCTCTGAAATTCTTTTCAGAACCAGCCCTTGTCTTATAAATCCTAGATGTTAGTATTGATTCAAACATTTAACCTTAGTTTCTTCTATCCTAAAAATGGGTATCATAATTCTCAACAAATAAGAAAAGCTCTTTGTGAATATTAAAGAAAAAAAAATGTCAGCTCTAAATAAATATCTAAACTATTCATATTAACATCTTTCTAGTTCTAATAGTCTATATTCCAAAGACCCTTTCAGCTCTAATAATCCAGAGTCTCTGAAAGTTCTCACATTCCATATTTGCTTTTTTTTTTTTTTTTCAGTTTCTATAGAAGGTCAAGACAATCAGAACTTTTCCCAAAGTAAAACTGAGAGGCATATTTGAACTTTTGTCTTTTTTCCTCCTGTTTCTGTTTAAGATCTTGAACTTTTGCCAGACTTTGTTTCATCTATCCTTTGTCTTTGCTCCATCCCTCAGCTTCCATGTTTAACTGACAGTAGATGGACAAACTCAAAAAGGAGGAAAGTTATTTTATGTTGTCAGATCTTTGTAAGACTTCTGTAAACACTTGGAGGCACAGAAAAGCCAGAGCATCTCTGTGCTAGGGTTAGGGTTTAACCAGCCTATCTTAGCTGATTTCTGTTCTAATTCCCTTGGTTTGTGGTTCAACTAAGTTTGTTCCTCTCTTTGATCACTACTATGCAGATAATTTCTTTGTGGATACATAAATAGTGATTTATGAGAACTTGAACTGTTTTCTGTTTGGAAATAGACTGGCTTTATAATAATAAGAACTTACATATCCTTAATATATTATGGCTTATAAAGCATAAAGTCTCAGGGTGTATATTATTATTCCCAGTTTTACAGATGGGGGAACCGAGACCCTAACTTGTCCAAAATTATATACTACTCAGTGGCAGAGTCCTATTTGGTGCCAAGGTTCCAGTATCAAAAATCTAGCTTCTGTTTTAACCTTAAATCTCTTTCATTTCCCTTCCATTACTTTCCTTTTCCCTTTTCCTCTATTATCCTTTCTGCCTTTTCTTCTATTACTGTCTTCTTTTTCCCCTCCTTTTTCTCTTTTTATTTTCTCTCCTTCCATCCTTTCTTTAAAAAAAAAGTATTGCTATTTTTGAAACAGTAGCCACTTCCCAAGAAGCATCCAAATAAACCTCTTTATTCCCCAAGGTCCATTCTCTGAGAAGAGGTTGATTATTAAATACTAATAGAAAAGTAGAATGTGTTCTTTTTTTAGTCCCCCTTGCATTTGAAAAACAATTTTGTTTTCTCTTTGTATTTCCTTTTTATTTGTAGACTTAATGTTTGGTGTCTTTTGGCTCTATTTGCTGTTCTTTATTTAATTCTGCACAAGCTATTTCCATGATTCTCTAAATTTTTCATATTTACCATTCTTTATATCATAGTAAAATGCTATTACATTCATATACCACAGTTTGTTCAGGCATTCCCCAATTGTTGGGCCCATGTTTTATTTCTAGCTTTTTGTTATCATGAACAATGTTGCTAGGCATTTTTAATGTGCATGACTCTTTTCGTGCTGTTACTGACTTCTTTAGACATATCAGAGCATAATACCTATCATTAATAAGAAGGGTCATAGGAAGTGATACTGAGAAAGTAAATTGAATGGGAAGTTCATGACTGTAAATGGACATCTGAGCCCCATTGTTTACTAGGGCAGTATTGTTACTGAGATGTATATGGGCCAGCTGGGGCACTATGCTTTCAGGTTTGTGTATAATGTATGATATTGACTATCCCTGTAATATAGGATATGATTGTTAGTGTTTCACCTGCTACTTTTTCTTTTAAATTAAAATTTTACTTTTTCATTATTGGCATTTCTGATTATATCTCTCTCCACCCACACAACATATCCTGTAATCAATCCTCCTTTGGAAAAAAAAAAAAAGGTTAAGTAAAAATAACAGACACAGAGACTGCATCTGATAATGTGGGTAACTTTCTGCTTTTGTAGTTCCCTGCCTCTCTTCTGAGAAGGAAATAGGCTTTATTACCTGTTTTTCAAGACCATTATGATCATTTTCTTAGTTACTCAAAATTTACCAATCTTTTTGTGGTCTTTGCATTTACAATGCTGTAGTCATTACATGTATATCTATATATATATATATACACACACACACATATATATGTACACACATTTTATATATGTATAATATATATATATGTGTGTGTGTGTGTGTGTGTATATATATATATATATATATATACATATATATATATATATATATATATAAATAATCTTCCTTATTTCACTCTGAATCAGTCCAGATAACTCTAGTCAGTGAACACATATTTATTTCTAGCTCTTTGCTACCATTCTTTTTTTTTTTCCCCCTAAGGCTGGGGTTAAGTGACTTGCCCAGGGTCACACAGCTAGGAAGTGTGAAGTGTCTGAGACCAGATTTGAACTCCAGTCCTCCTGAATTCAAGGCTGGTGCTCTATCCACTGTGCCACCTAGCTGCCCCCTCTTTGCTACCATTCTAACTTTTTTTTTTTTTTTTTTTTTTTTTTTTGCTACCACAAGAATGCTATTCTTGGGGTCAGTTCCAAATTGTTATCCGGAATAGTTGGACCTCCATTTCAAAGTCAGAAACCCAGATCTTCTAGTTGTGTTTAGGGAAGCACCTTTGATAGCCATTTCTCCCAAACAATTTTTCAGGAGGCAATCTTTAGGACCTAAGAGTGAACTGGGAAAATATTTCTTCATCTTCCTTGCTTCCTCTAACTTCCAGACATCTGCATCTCTTATGAGATGTCTCTGCTTAGGAATTATTATCACATTTTCATTTAAGTTTGACACAGAAGTGAGTCAGCTGCTTTAGATAGGAAATAGAATTTTGGATAAGTCAAGGACCATCCCCTAGATGATGAAGGAGGAATAAATTAGCAGAATTGCACCTGCTTAGTTTCTGAGACAGGATTTGAATGGAAGTCTTCCTTACTCTTAAATCTAGCAGTCTTTCCATTTTGCCAGCCAAATGATACTGGGGTTAGAGCTAGCACTTAACATAGTACCTTACATATGTGAAGCCATTAATACTGGAATTATGAGAGAGGCTTTTTTATATCAGACCCTTGTTGGCTGAGGCATTTCACCCAAACTCCGGGCACCTGAGAAGATGATATAAAACATATGGAAAATATAAGGGAATTTACATGGTTTAGTAGAGCTCGTTAGCATTGGATTAAAATACATTCTCTGCCACTTATGTGTATGATTTTGAGCAAATTACATAATCTTGCCGGGCTTCGTTTTTTTATCTATGAAATGAGGAGGTTAGACCAAATGTTTCTTCCAGATTTCAGTCTTTGGTTTTATAGTTCTTTGTATTACTTAATAATTACTATTATTGTAGCAGCTAGGTGGCACAGTGGATAGAGCACCAGCCCTGAAGTCAGGAGGACCTGAGTTCAAATGTGACTTAACACTTCCTGGCTGTGTGACCCTGGGCAAGTCACTTAACCCCAATTGCCTCAGCAAGAAAAAAGAAAAGAATTACTATTATTAGTTATTATTACTAATAAGAATTACCTATTGCTACTTATTACTTATGAGCCATAACCAAAAAGAGTGACAATTTATGGGAAGGAAATTTGAGTGCTGCACTGATTCTACAAAATTGTAAAAGACCTCAATGAAAAAAGATGGCCTCTCACACATTGGCTGAGTGCTTTATGGAATATTTACAGAAAAGACATGGAGGAGGAACCCCCCAAGATGAACAAGTATGAACATGCTATGAGCTGCATTGATAGAATATGTGTCTTCATCACTAAGATCATCAATCCATCAAAGTAACCATTTCTTTCTTTTTCTTCTTTCTTTGCATTCTTTTTTAAAGAAAAAAAAATTACTTAGGCAGAAATTTCTGGGGGGAAGAATTGTTGGGTTGTTATAAGTCCCTTAGAAAAATAAGATTAGGTTCAATGATGGTGAGATTACCCGTCAAAAAGAGAGCTGAGATGCCTTTCTGGAGCATTCATTTCACAGTTTGGTTTATGCTCTGCCCAGTGTGTGTTGAAGAGAAATCAATTTTACAGATTTTAGCATTCTCCAAAAGGCTTTTTCCCCAAGCCTCTGTTTTTTATTTCAGGCTAATGACTGTGAAATAACATAATTTAATTGCACTTAAGTACCAAGAAAGACAGAGAGAAAAAGGGAGAGGGAGTGAGTGCACTTTCCCCTAATGGATATTCTTTGATTATTTTAAAATATCACTTCTTGTGTAATTTGTATAAGGTCACTAGTCAAAATAATAGGCTTAGTAAGGTTGTCTGACAGTGGGAAAACATGCTTAAGTTTAAAAATCATACATTTCTCTCTTTTTTTGTGTAGACTGTGGGGGGGTAGAGAAGGGGGAAAGAGAGAATTTGAGAGGGTAGGGAAGAGGAGAGAAGAAAGAATGAAAAAGAAATGAATGGTGGCAGTGATTTTAAACAAAGAAATTTTCTGCTTCTTTATAACTTCAAGAAGGAAGTAGACTTGACAAGACCTCTTGTCATTTCAGTCATGTCTGAGTTTTTGTGACTTATTTGGGGTTTTCCTGGAAAAGATAATAGAATAGTTTGCCATTTCCTTTTCCAAATCACTTTACAGATGAGGAAAGTGAGGTAAACAGGGTTAAATGACTTGCCTAGAGTCACACAGCTAGTAAAGTATCTGAGGTTAGATTTGAACTCATGACAATGAGTCTTCTTAATTCCAGCCCAGGCACTCTATCCATTCTTGGGGTTTCAGTAGACTGTAAACTTGCTAGTTCACAGCCAGAAAAACGCCCATGTGATCTTAAGCTGCATCAAGAGGCATAGTGTTAAGGCTAATATTTAAAATTCTATATTCTGCATTGGTCAGGCTACCTCTGAAGGGTTTTGTTCAGTAATGGGAGGCACATTTGTGGATGTTGACAAGCTGGAAAATGGCTTGGGGAGGGTGACTAAAGTGGCAAAGGGCTGTATGCTAATCTTTTTGAGGATCACTTGAAGGTAAAGGGGATGTTTGACCTGAGAATACTTAAGGAAAATATACAAGGCAGTGGATTTAGAAAGACAGAGTGTTCAAATTACTTTTTTTCGGTGCCTACTAGCTGTATTAGCATTGGAAAGCCACTTAACCTCCTTTGGCCTCAGCTTCTTATCTATAAAATGGGGTTCTATAATTTTAATATTCATCTCACAAGGTGAGTTGCAAGACTTTAACAGTATCTGTAAAGTCCTTTGAAATTATACTCTGCTACATGACGATAGCCATATCCACTTTAAAAAAAAAAAAAAAAAAAAAAAAAGGTCTTTTATGTGGAAGAGACAATAGACATGCAGAAAAGTAAAGGAGGGAGGGAGAGAAAGAGAGAGGGAATGAGAAATACTGAGAAAATAAAAGAGTGAGAGAGAAAGAGTAAGAGAGAGAATTAGAGGGAAGAGAGATATTGAAAGAAAAGAAAAGTGAGGAGGGAGGGAGAGAAAAAAATGAGAAAGCAAATGAAAGAGAGAATCTGAGGGAGGAAGAGACAGAAAGAGAATGAGAGAGAAAAAGGAGAGAGTAAGAGAAAGTGAGGGAGAGAAAGAAAGAGAATGAGAATGTGAGAGAGAGAAAGAGAGACAGAAAGAGAGGGAGGGAGGGAGGGAGGGGGAGAGAGAGAGAGAGAGAGAGAGAGAGAGAGAGAGAGAGAGAGAGAGAGAGAGAGAGAGAGAGAGAGAGAGAGAGAGAGAGAGAGAGAGAAGGAGGTTATTAAGCATTTACTATGTTAGGCACTGTTAAGTTAAGCACAAAGGATGGTACCTGTACCTAAAGCATTAAGGTGAAGTTTTCTTTGTCCCTTATAGAAGGGAAGGTAGACCTTCAAAATTCAGAGCTGGAAGGGGACTTTGAGGCCACCCAGTCCCTGTAATAGATGAGGAAAGAACTGAGAAGAGGGACTTGTCCAAGGTTACTGAGCAGTATGCTGCCACCTATAAGCAAGCTGGTCTGATATAAAGAGTGTTAAATTTGAAATCAGGAGATTGAGTTCCAAGCCCCATCTCTGTTACTTATTGCCCATGTGCCCTTGGGTAAGTCACTTCTCTATGAACTTTAGTTTCCTTTAATATAAAATGAGAGTAGAGTAAGTGAATGCCAAAGGCCCTTCCAGTTTTTGGAACTCAGTTTTTCTTTAAAAAAAAAAAAAAATATGAAAGCCTTCAGGATTAAACTTCCTGGAATATTTTGGTGGTGAAGCTTGCTTGAAAAATCCAGTTTTGTTTGAATGATTTGGTGTGACCTGCTGGGTTATTTGGGCTATATAAAGAACACCCGATATCTGAAATTGTAAAAAGACAAGCTGGGATTCCTGTGGTTATTCAGGGTTGCCCTGTCATTTCCTAGAGTCTTATTGAACATGCACTCTTTTAAGCTTTTTCCTAAACCTATATTTCAAAGAGATAAAGAAAACCATTGGTGCATTTGGTCCATGTGTGTATGTGTTTCTTTTCTTGAGAAACCTTCAAAGAATCATCTGAAAACCACAAAAGCTGGATTCTTTCCTTGAACTCAGGCCAAGAATTAACTATTTTAAAAAACAGCACCTTACATTTTATTTCATTCTACACTCTTTCAGACCCTCTTCATCTTGTTTATCTCCTATTTGTAGCAACCCTGAGAAATAAACAGGGCAGAGATTGTACTTCACAGTGGAGCTAGGAGGATTCAGCCACCTGGAGCTTGGATCTAGGTCTTCTAGAGGGCAAAGATGGTGTCATTTTGATTTTGGTTTCCCTAGAATTTTAGGTAGAGTTTCTTTGGAAAATTAGAGACAAAAATTGAATACAATCAAAAGGCATGGATAGATTACAATCTGAAAATAATCAGGATTCCCTACACCACTGAGACCATGGATCTTATTAAGCTTTGGAGGATATTCAGTACTTAGTAATGTTTATTGAATTTATTGGTTGAATTCTGCTTCTAAGTCTAGTGTTTTCTATACCCTGACCTTATATTTTTCCCCTAGAGATTTACAACAGTACTAGGTTGTAATCCCAGGGATTACTAGCTTCTTTCCTGAATCTTCACTCCTTCTGTGTCCAATCCAGTAATGTCTTTACCCCTGTTGGAGGTTTTATAGACCAAGACCTTGCGACAATAACATGAAATCAGATTGAAAGGGAGGAGCCATTCAATTCAACAAATAATTTTTTAGCTACAAGGACTTGGTAGGCACTGGGGAGATAATGATAAGTAAAATAATCTGCTTGTTCTCTTAAAGTAATTTTTTTTCTCCTAGATGGATTGCAACACATTCACTTACTTCAATATATCAGGGATTTGTGATTTCATCAGAATGACTTCTTTCTTTATCAAAGCAGATCATTGCCCTCCACAAACTTAGTGAGCAGTTTCATGAATTGCTATAGCTGAAAAAATTCATCCCTTAATGTTCAGTTTATCTTTAGGTTGATTCCATGGCCTCCGATTTTCCAGTGGAAATTTAGAGGGATGAGACACTGCCAAGAATAAAATTATATGGATACAAATAGAGACAAATCTGATGAGGAAGAATAAAAAGAACTATCTGAATGCAGAGAAAGAATCTGTCAACCAACTCAAATATAAACACGTGAAGACTATTGAGGGAGAATACTGAAGAATGGCCTGGTCCTTTAATGAACTATCAGGAACTCCAAAGTTCAGAATATGTTTAGGCTGGCCATGAATCCTAACAGATAAGAAGACCTCTTCCTCCCTCGCCCCTCAATTTTGGGAACAAGAGGAAGAGAAAGAAAGAATAGAACCAGTGCTCAGGGATGATTATGACAGTTATAACAGAGGGCAGAGAGAAGGCAAAAGTACTCAATTTTTATTTGTGTTTTGTCTGACAAGGAGATTAAACTTCATCTGAAAAGAATAAAAAAATCATTAACAAAGAATTTAAACTTAAAGTAAGAGAGAAGGTAAAAAAAAAAAAAAATACACTTTGCTGCCCTTAGTGAGCTCAGATCACCAGATCTAGATGGGTTACATCCCAGGGTAATAGAAGAATTGGTAGACATGATTGTTGAACTATTTGTTAATGATCTTTGATAGACTGTGGGAAATGAGACAAGTACCAAAGGTCTAGATAAGGAGAAATGTCATTCTTATCTAAGAAAAAATGAAGAGGTTGAAATCTGCAAATAATGGGCAATGAAGGTAACCATAATTTTTGGCAAATTCTAGATTATTACTAAACAGTTATTAAGTCAACCAACACATATTGAGTTTACTATTTGCCAGGTAATAGCTAAGTACTGAGATTACAAAGAAAAGGTTTTTAAAAAAATCCCTGTCCTTGAGGATTTTACATCCTAACATTGGAGACAACAAATAACAAGTAATAATTTAAAATAAGATAGAAGGTAATCATAGAATATATGACACAATCAGCTAGGGGTTCCAGAAAAGATAGGAGATAGTATTAAATCCTAAAGAAAGCCAGGAAGTCTAAGCATTGGTTGGGAGAGGGCATTACTTTTGGGGAAAATTGCAAAATACACAGAGAGATGCAGTATTATGATTAAAAAATAGCATTTAGGCTAGTGTGTCTAGATCATAGAGTGTGTAATGGGCAATAGAAGTAGGTTGTGAACATTTGGAAAAGCAAACAGTGATCACTCAAAATAATTTTCTTTCTTCCTTTCTCCTCCCTCCTTCCTTTCTTCCCTCCCTCTTTCCCTCTATTCCTCTCTCGCTTCCTTCCTGCCTCCCTTCCTTCCTTCATCCTTCCCTTCTTCCCTTCTTTCCCTTCCTCCCTCCTCCCTCCTTTCTTCCCTCTTTCCTTCCTTTTTTCTATTTCTTTCTTTCTTTTCTTTCTTTCTTTCCTTCTTGACATAGTTACTATACTGGCAAAGTACAGAAATGTTGTAGAAAAAGAATAACTTAATTTTAGTAAGATAATTTAAGAATGCTGTTCAAAAGATATGAACTAGATCATACCACAGGTAGATATATTCAAATCTATTTAAATGACTAGAAGCAAAAAGAGGCTAAAATGAATCTGTGTCATCATGGATGGATGTTTTAGGAGTGTTCCCAAGTGTTCCAAGCCATGGCCCTTTTCTTTTCAATATTTTTTCCAGTGATTTGGATTCAGGCATAAATAGTAGATTTATCAAATTTTTAGGTGACTAAAGACTTAGATAGCTAGCATGTTGAATAAAAAGAAGTCATAATCACTTTGCCTTTATCAGTTTTAAGGGAATCATTTTAGATATTGACAAACTGGATTGTTTTCCAGTGGATGGTGAATAGGCTGGTGAGGGACATGCCATCTAATCAGCTAAAGAATCTGAAGCTGTTTAGTTTGAAGAACAGAAGACTAGGGAGTAAGGGCATGGTGTATAATAGCTTGTTTAGAGTATTCAGAGAACTGCCATGTGGAAGATGGATTACATTTATTCTACTTGGCCCTGGAGGGTAGAATGAGGATTTTAGGAAAGCAGCTTTTAGGTTAATGCCTGGAAAAGACTTTAAAAAGCTCAGAGTTGACCCAAAATTAAATCTCTTTGACCAGGAGATCTCACTGTGAGACATATACCCCGAGGAGGTCAAAGACAAAAAAAAAATAATAATAATAAATAAGTCCCTATAAGATTGTTCGTAGCAGCTAACTTTTATTGTAGCAAAGAACTGGAAGAAAAGTATACACCCATTAATCGGAGGTTTAACCATTAATTGGCTAAAAAGGATAGAATGTGAATTTAGTGCTTCATTACTAAACTGAAACAACAAGAACAGGGAGAAGCATGAAAAGCCTATATGAACAGATACAAAATGAAGTAAACAAAAAGATATGATATATACAGTGATAAAAAATGGAAAGGAATAAATTCTTAATAATTATAATGGCCAAGATTGGCCTAAAAGAAAAGATAAGAAAATGCCATCTGCTTCCTTCTTTGTTGAGGTGAAGGTCTTTGGGTATGAACAATGCATATAATGTCAGATTAGCTGATAAGTGAGTTTGGCTGAACTCATTTTTCCTCTCCTCTTTCTTCTATTTCAAGGGATGACTCTCTAAGGAGGGTCAAGGGATACATTAGTAATATAAAAATAAACAAAAAGTTTTTAGAAACTGATGATAAGTTCCCTGTTAAGCTGAAGGCAGAGGCAGGAATGTCTTATGGGAAAGTCACTATTCAGTTATGATCTTGGAAGATAATTAGGATTTCAACAGACATAAATGGAGGAAGAGTAAATTCCAGTCTTGCCAACAGATGAACATATGCAGTGGTAGTATATCATAGATTTGTATGTGGGAGCAATTACCCATTGGTTTATACTGTAAAGCAGGGGAGGGAGAAAAAGATGAGATTAGTTGACAATAAAGCAGTAAAGGTTTAATGAAGCCATATTATGAAGGACATTAAATGTCAGACTGAGAAGTTTAGGATCAGTATATTTTTAAGGAGACTTCAAGATTGTCTCATGTCCATCATATTCTTTTTGCTCGCGGTCACTGTCTTTGTTCATCTTTTCTTCTCTGAACTACTGCAATAAGGTTTCCTTATCTGGAAGATACTCATTCTTCACTCTCACCTCCTAGAATCCTTACCTTCAAATTCTGTTTTATAATCTCTCTGGTTGTTAGTATTCTCTCATTCTTCATAATTTCATGTATGGACTTAGCTATTTACCTGTCCTATATCTCTCTCCGGTGAATGTAAGCTGCCTGAGGTCAGAGATTTCTGTATTTGTATATATCCTAGCACTGAACCCTGCACCAGGCAAGCATTTGATAAATGTGCCCTGGTTTCAATGCTTATTGGGCCATTAAGAATCAGGTTACTTATTGTTTAAAGGTTCATGAGTTTTGCCTGGATTGGTAATGTCTAAGCTAAGGGGCAAAGGAGGAGACTGGGTAACACTCATTTGTCTCCCAGCCTCCGGCTCCACATTGTCTGACTCTCCCATTCTTGTATTCCTGTCTGCAACAAACGCATTGTCAGGATAAGTTAAATTTTTGTTAGGAAGCTCTGCTAGCTGGTGTGTACCATGAAACCAGATTTATCTTTCCTCCCAGCCCTGAGTGGGATTTTACCCAGAGAAAAGGAAAAACTACCAGTGTCATTACTTGTTCTGAGCCCTCCATTTAATCACAGCTTCTCACACTATCATTCAGTCACTTGCTTGCGGAGACAGTGAGTGTGTGTGTGTGTTTGTAGATCCATACATTTGTGGAGGGTATTGAGGGGAAAGGATAAGATCGATGAAAGAAGGGATCAAATACAATTTTAACATGATTGCTTTTTTTCTGGGTTTTGTTTTGTTTGAAGAAGAGAAAACTCTGTCTTGTTCTTCCATTTAGAATGTGGATTACATCTTTTAACTTTTCACTAAGCCAGTTTCATAACAGATATCCTATGTGATTGCTCAGTCCTGAAGTTTTATAGTTTCATGCATTATTTTTGGTTGAGAGGTTGTCCTATGAGGGTTATTTGAAGGAACTAGGGGATGCTTAGCCTAGAGAAAAAAAGAACTTGGGAGGGGGAAGTAAAGAACAATATAATAACTGTCTTCGAATATCTGAAGGAAGATTAAAGGAAGGAATGCACAGATTATTTTATGTGACCCCATGGGGTAGAAGCAGTATCAGTAAAAGTCATAAATAGGCAACTTTCAGTTCAGTATAAGAAAAAATGTCTAAGATTAGAACTATCCAGTAGCTTTGAAAGGGAAGTAGATTTTCATCAGACTGAATGACTCTTTGTTTGGAATATTGAATCAGTTAGGAAGCTCTGCTAGCTGGTGTGTACCATGAAACCAGATTTATCTTTCCTCCCAGCCCTGGAGTCAGAAAGACCAGAGTTCAAATCCTAACTCAGATATTTCTTGGTTATGTGACTGTGGGCAAGTCATTAAACTTTTATCTGCCTCAGTTTTCTCATGTGTAAAATGGGAATAGTATTATCACCATCCTTCCTAGGATTATTCAGAGAATCAAATGATATAGAATATGTAAAGTATTTTGAAAATATTGAAGCATTATATAAATTCTAGTTTTAATAAAACATTGTAGAGGAGACTCATGTATGAGTTAAAAGTTGAATCCCGAGATCAAACCAAATCCTTAGATTTTGTAGTAAACCATTTTTTGGAGCTTAAAGAAAATATTGTGTTAAAAGGATGCTGGAACTCTTGTCTTCCCAGAAATCAGCAGGAATCAGGATCACTAAACGTCTTTATTCTTGATTTTTTACGGTCAAAGTCAGGGGCTTAGGCCTAGCAATCTCACACACACCTTCTTCCCTCAAATGCCAGGAGAGACTGACTCAGTGTCCCAGTCTCAATTCTTCTTCCTCCTCCTACTCCTCCCACACACGTCACTTCCCCCTCTTTGTCCCACCAATCAAGTCAGCACAGAACAGCTGGGGAGGGAACCGTCAAACAAGTTAATAGGGAACTGTCCAATTCGCAATTAGTCTCACGTGCTTCATTATCCAAGTGCATTGCTCAGTTCTAGCCCTTTACAAAAGGAGAACTACATTGAAATTTATAATTCAGCCTATATTTTGGAAGGCCAGGTGGCAAAGTGGACAGAGTACTGGATCTGGGGTTAGAAAGAACAGAGTTCAAATCCATCCTCAGATACTTATTAGCTGTGTGACTAGGCAAGTTACTTAACTGCTCCATGACCTTATCTGTAAAATGAGAGTCATAATAGCACGTATCTTCCAGTATTTATATGAAGATCAAATAAGGTAATATTTGTAATATCCATTGCAAATCTTAAAACACCATATAAGTGTTATCTGGGTGGTTAGGTGGTACCATAGTGCAGAGAGTGCCAGACTTGGAATTCAAATCCAGCCTCAGACACTTAGTAGCTATGTGGTCCTAGGTCAGTCACTTTACCTTGTTTGCCTCAGTTTCCCCATTTGCAAAATGAGGTGAAGAAGAAAATAGCAAACTTCTCCAGTACTATTACCAAGAAAAGCCCAAAAGGGTCATGAAAGACATAACTGGAAATGGCTGAACAACAACAACAACAACAAGAAGTGCTATCAACTATTACTACAGATATTTATTGAGTTCCTCCTACAAGCAAGGCCTAATGTCAGGGGCTCAGAGACATAAAAAGTTAGAAAAAACACAATTGCTTCTCTGAAGAAAAACACAGTTTGAAGTAGTAAAATAATATACAAATCCCAAATGTCAAGCATTAGGGGAGTCATTTCAGGCTTAATAAAGTTGTTGTTTTTAAATTATTTGGAAAATTATGGAATCCAGTTGGACTAAAATATTAGATAAAAGCAGAGATGTGTTGAAGGCACCTATGATATTTTATTCACAAATAACAATTTAAATTATTTAAATTATTCTTTATTATAAAGCAATATTACTGCAAGTTTCCTTCTTTAGAGAATTTTGTCAGCATGAATATCCAAGGAATAGGGTAAACATTTTTACTACAATATTTGGCTATATTTCAGTCTATGCTATTATTTCAACAATTAGAGTCCTAATCAAATGGAATTTGCCACTTAATTCTGTCCTCAGTTGGCTGACCTAGAGCCTCAGTAGTTACCAAGCAAGGTGCTGGGCCCCTCTTTAAGACTGCCTGTCCTCATTTCTCTAATTGAAGTTAATACCCCAGTGGGAAAAGGCCAAGACCAATAATATATACACAAATTAAAATTCCATCAAGAGGTATACTGGGACCATATTATAATTGACTTTGAACATCAAAAAATACCTGCGTCATATGGACCGTATCACAGAGGGAATGGAGAAGGGAAAATGCTGTTTAACTTAGGGTTGCACAGTACATATCACAGAGAATTGACTGGTGAAGAACACAGAAATAAGGGACTTCTTAGTAATTTTCCTAATAACTGCAAAAACAGTCCTTTTACTTTCTGTCTTCCTTTCCTATCAGCATGGGCAAAATCAGAGTAATGGCTCACATTTCCAATTACTTATTCCCCTGGCATTTTCTCATTGTATCTCCATGAGGTACACAGGATTATGCCCATTTTATAGATCATGAGCCTCCCCCAAAGTCTTGGTGGCAGAGAGGATACCTGGGAGCTCTTTCATAGTCTAAGCTAGTGGAATAAAAGATCTAAGCCCTCCCTAGTTGGAAAAGCTTTCACCAGGTATCTGGTGATGAATTGCTTGTCTGCTGTTTTAGGTCCATCCTAGCTAAGTTAAGGGAAGCTTATTACCAGCTTAGCTGTAAGTGGTGAATTCTGTGGTCAGTGGAACTCTCGAACAATATTTAGTAAGTTAACAAAGGGTCTGATGATCTCTGCCTTAGTGCAGTAACCACCCAGGTGAATGAAATCATAGATCCCCAAAGGAGTAAAGAATTACAGGTGGAGGTACTCAGGCTCAGAGTGGAAACAGTTAATGACTCATAAAAATTTAGAGCTGAAAGTGTTCTTATGAAAGCATAAAATATTAGTTGGTGGTTCTTAAAGGGATCCTGAAACATTAACTAGATAGATAGATAGATAGATAGATAGATAGATAGATAGATAGATAGATAGATAGATAGATAGATAGATAGATAGAGCCAAAAGAGGGAGGGGGGGAGGGGGAGGAGAGGATGCTTTCCACCTAACAATCCTATGAGATAATGTAAGTGTTATTATTCCCATGTTAGAGATGGAGAACTAAGGTACTGAGAAGTAAGGAAATTTGCCTAAGGTTACAATAGCAAATTTGTGATGGAGCTGAGACTCGGATCTGATAATATGAAGGGAAGTTTAGTACCCCTTCTGTCGTAGATCTAAGAAGAAAGCATACCTATTAAATAAAGTGAAAGTGAGACCCAATTTTGATAAGCTGAAATACTTTTAAATAGAAATAGTTTTTAAAAATGGATTGACAACTATTCCTTTTCCACTCCCCTCCCCCAATCAAAAAAAAAAAAAAATCCAGCTGTCCTTCCCAAAGAAATAAATACAAAGAATGTTTCCCCCTTCTCCCAGTAAGGGCCAGGCTCTGTGCCCGGGTATGGAGTTTCCCTGTCTGTGGGGCAGAGCTCATCCATTAGCAGTCTGAATAGCCAGGCAATCACTTGAATTTCTTTGATCCCTGGGGTAATTAGGGAGGCATGAATAGGAAGTGCTGACTCTTTGCCTTGAACAAACACAGAGTTTAACCACTTCCTTTATGTAGAGGTCTTTCCTTTAACATTTCAAAGGACTATGTGATTTGCCTTGAAACTGCCCCCTTTTTTTCAGTTCAGCACAATTGAGGGCTAAATGAGAACCTGCCTCATTCTGCTCAGAAGAAACAAATTTTCTCCCCTATGCTGTCTCCTTGCTCATTCATCCATGCTTGCATTCATTCGTTCATTCATTCATTTAACAGATGTACAGGCTGGAACAGCCTGGAAGATAGATTACAAAACTTCATCCATCTGCAAGTTTTTATACCAAACTTAGCCCCATACTTAGTCCCATTAGAGTGATGACTGAAACCCCACAGAATGTCAGGACTGGGGAGGACCTTGGAAAATAGAATATCATCCAAACATAGAAGGTAGAAATAGAAGGAAACTCAGTATAAAATGTTCAAATTTAGAATGTCAGAGCTGAAAGGGATCATGGAAAATTGAGCATATAGAACACAGAATACTGGAATTGGAAATTACTTCTAAGATCTCTATGCCCATATTTTATAGAAGAAAAACAAAAAAAAGAAAAGAGGGAAAGTTGATTTGTTCATTTATTCAATAACCATTTTTTAAGGAGCCATTTGATCAAAGCTTTATCACTAGCTTGGGACCAAGCTGGTGTGGAACCCAAGGCTCAGTATTTTTTGAAAACATTTTAATGGATTTTTAAAAATGATTTGTCTGACAAACTTCTTCCTATACTATACTAGGAAAAAGACAATGCATGTTTCTGTCTTCTTTTAAGAAAATGGGGGATTTGGAGTTCTTCCATTTTCTAGAAAAACACCTGAATTTTGCGATATGCAGATTAATGAAGAGAATCTGCTGGGTTGAAATTAATTCCATAGCCTGAAAAAATCCCACGGATTTTTTAATTTTATTTTTTGCGTAGGTAAAAAAGACCATTCATTCTTTGCCTCATTTTTTACCTAGTCTTAATCAGTAAATGAGCCTTAACATAGTCAAACTGAAAGTTGAGAAGAGCCTTAGCTTTAAAAGCCACTGCTTCTGGCCATCTCCAGTAATCCTGATCTATATCTGACCACTGGAACCAGATGGCTCTGGAGCTCTTTGCACAGTCCTCCCTCACATAAATGCAATTCAGTTTCAAATCATGGCCTCACCTTCCTGTTGTCATGGCCATCTTCAAGATGATTCTTCTAGACTCTAAGCCTGGCACTTCATCCCCTGTGCCAACCAAGAATACAGAATGTTAAAAGGGTCAGAAAATAGCAAAACTAAAGTTCAAACCCAGGTCCAGCTCATTCAATTATTCACTTCACAGGCTTGACATGGATAAAGTTTTAATTCCTTATAATTCCCAAATAATCAGAACTCTAGAATAAAAGTTTTGATGGGGTTCAGAAGAGATAGATTTTTCTTGTATTTTTAATACATAACTCTCTTGGACTAAGGCAGCTGAGATTTAGAATCTTGTTTATCTTGAGCCATCTTGTATCCTTTACATTAATTATTTCCTCTCATAGGCCTTCCCTTAGACAGACTTACTTCTTGGTCTCCCCACCTTTTTTTTTTTTTCTCTGAGATTGGGGTTAAGTGACTTGCCCAGGGTCACACAGCTAGGAAGTGTTAAGTGTCTGAGACCACATTTGAACTCACGTCCTCCTGAATTCAAGGCTGGTGCTCTATCCACTGCGCCACCTAGCGGCCCCTCGAGCCACCTTTTGATAAAAATGTGCTTTCTCTCTGAAATATCAAGGGAAATGACCAAAAACAATTGGTTAATCACATGGAAAGCTTCCATGTGAGTTTTGAATTATAAAATAATCATGTCGTAAAAGTTCTGAATCATGAAATTTTTTTATTAAAAATGCATACGATATTTTCTTTGGATATTGATTGATTTGAAAACCATAGAATCATATAGATGAATTATTATTATAGATAAGGTTTGGGTTAGAAAACTCCTAGGTTTTCTTCCACCTCAGAGACTCTGGCATTATTTGAAACAAAAATTCTCAAACTAGAAGGGGCTTAGAGATCCTTTTGTATAACATCTTCCTACCCCACTTCAGATTTTACAGAGAGGCCTCAGATTTTGAACATAGTCTCAGAACTCTGATTACTCTTAGATAGAAGCAGGTCTGAAGATTTCATTACATTAAAATAAAATGCTTGATTGATCTGCTGAATACATATTAAATCGGGGGCCCATATCCTATAACAGTACCTTCTCACCACTTTCAGATGCCCCAGGGAATTGATAAGTATTTTTCTTGTCTGTGAATTACAGGATATCTTTGCCTTTTCTTCCATTGGAAGACGATTTATTGCCTAGCTTCCTTTCAATCTTGCATGATTCCACCTGATTTATTGAAATATTGACAAACTGGCAGCAAGTTCATACTGAAAGACTTTTTTTTAGATATTACATATTACAAAAGTATGATTAACTTTGCTATTGACAATTCTCAGGGAAAAAAATAAGCACTTAATTTTGGTGCAGAAAGATGTTTACTCTGATCATTGCAGTCAAGTTTTTCCAGAGATAGGAGTAAAAATCGTGCATTTATTTGATTTAACATGCTCTCAGACAATTCCTAGGCAGGATACTGTCAGAGTGTTTTATAGATCTTGGAGTATTAGGTCTGGAAGGGAACTCAGAATCACAGAAAATAAGAACATAATGCTAGAATTTGAAGGGACCTTGGGATATAGAATTTTTGATCATAGAATGTAAGATTTCAAAGGGACATTAGACATGATAAAAATTAACTCCTTCTCTCTCCCTCTTCCCTGTTTTATTTTTTTTTAATTTAGTATAACCAAGGCCTAAAATAAGCTTAGTCATTTGATGAAAGGCATACAGACGATATCAGAAATAGGTCTAAACCTAAAATTGCTTTGGAGTTTTCAACAGCATATGCTATCTTTTTAGGGAATCTTTGTACAAATCTTAGTTTGAAGATTGTAGGGGCCAAGTATCCTGGGACACATGGCAAGAATCCCATCAGGTAATGGGAGTAGTTGTGAGCTATCAGCCTAGACAAATAGAAAATGTTGCATTGAGGAAGATAAGAGAGCTTACTATAAGGTATCAGGATGAGATTGAACTGAAGTGCTTGTGGAGATGGTTTGAAAGACCTTTTAGTGACCCCTAGGAATAATTATACTATTCAGCTTTTGTAGGAAATTATTTTTATCTTGTGATTTCAGTACAAATTAGATAAATGGTAATTATTTTTATAATTTTTTTTGGTTTACTAATTAATTAACAAAGACCATATGTTTTTAATACTCCCACAAGATACAATATTTAGTATGTAGCTTTATAATAATATTCACAGAATCATAGCATCTCAGATTGGCAAGCTACTTAGACCAAACCAAAGAGAGAGTTTGCTCAATAGCATCAATCATTGCTATCAGTACCAGGCTAGTTAACAAGCACTTATTAAGTGCCTTTTATGTGCCAGACCTTGTGCAAAGAGCTAGGAATAAAAAAGTTCCTTCTTTCAAGGAACTTATATTTTAATAGGGGAAGACAGCATATAAAAGAGCTGAAAGAAGTGGAGGTTGAGGAGGAAATCCTGTGTTCCTATAAGATATTCTCTTTTGGGCAAGAGTTCTTGGAACCTTTTAGCAAGTGACCAAAGGTGGTAAGCTGTACCAAATGAACATGACAAAAAGAATGCAAACTCAGAATATGATATTCTTGTATTCCTTCCAAGTTTTGATTTTCTATACCATATTCTAATGCTTTGTCTTATTATTACTTACACTAACATCCTGTTATTCTTTGATTAAAGTACCCTGCCCAATATTATAGGATAATATCCTAGAAGACCTGGATTCAAATCCTGATTATTTTTCTTAGTGTCTGTGAGATTTGGGATAAATTGCCTAATCTCTCCAAAACTTAGTCTTTTCTCCTATAAATTTAGGGGATTAGAATAGATGACCTTCCTTGTTTCCTTCTAACACTAATTTTATGATTCCACCGTCCTTTGGTCCCTTGCTTCTATTCCCTTATCCCCAAGGACCCAGCCAATGCTAAATTCATTTTTTTATCACCTGGCTCCTAGATTACCATGCTGTCTCCTAATTCCTTTCCTTTATTCCATTCTCCTTCCCAACAGTATTAAAACACAGGTGTAAAAATGGTCACTCCACTGATCAAAAGCCATTGATGGTTCCCTACTGCCTCTAACATAATACATAAATTCCTCCTACTTGTTTAATTCCATCCACAATCTGCCTTCGACCCGCTTTTTCAGCCTTATCTCATATTATTCCCCTTCATGCAGTCTGCATTCCATCCATTTTCCACAAAACAGCTCTCCAAACAGGACATTCCATTTTCTGCTTCTCTTGCATGTGCACGGGCTCTTCCTGGTTCCTGGAATGCATTTTTTCTCACCCCTGCGTCTCAAGATCCTTACCTTCCTTCATGCCTGAAAAGAATGCAATTTAACAGACTCTCTCTCCCTTCAGAATAGCTCAGAACAGTTGTGCTTTCAATAAGAGCTTTCCAATTTTCGACTTAATTTCAAGCATTGTAATTGATTGGTTTGGTAATTATTACCTCCTCGGCTTGGCCAAGTCAACAAGCTAATAGAAAGAAGTCGAACAATGTGTTTTTCACCCCTTCTGCTGACTTCTGTGGTTTCTGAAGGTCTCTTATGCCTTACTAAGCATGTCTCCTTTTCTCCTCCCCATGATCTATCACAATCATCTCATTCTCCCCTCTAACTCCCTCAGTCAATCAGCTTGTCCCAGGAGCCATCCCTCCCTCTCCCCCCCTTTTTTTTGACCTTGTGAATTACTGTCTGGGTTGATCCTTTGTTCATCTTCAAGATTCTTTCTGCTTTTAAGACAAAATTGCACCACATCAGTCCAACTTTTAAAGCCAACTCTGAAAATCCAATTGCCTCTCGAAGTGAAAACTGATAGATTATTCCCAGGAAGAGAATAGCCTCACTTTGTTCAACACAAAATACTTGCATAATGATGAAGAGCGAGGATGCTGAGAAATGTTAAAGCCTCATTGTCCCCTCCTCTCATCAGATTGTAGTGCCACCGAAAAGAGCCTGGTTTTGCAAAGTAGAGAGCCAGGATTTGAATCCCATTGTTCCACTTAATAATACCTTTGTAATTTTGCCCAAATGGCATCCCTGGTCTAATCCTTAATTGTAAATTTGTAAATCCATTTGTAAAATGGAGGGGTTGGATAGGGGGGGTTTATGAGTTCCTGAATTTGTGATATCTTCCATTCCCCAGCTGCCACATTTTAGAAGGGGCATTGACAAATTAGTACATGTAAGTGGATGGAAGATTCGAAACCATGACTGGTAGTCATAGGAAAAGGAAATATTCAGACTGGAGAAGGGAAGAATTTATGATGAGATGTAATCAAACTCTCTAAATGTCATAAGGACTGTCAGAAGAAAAGAATTGCCTCGTAACAACTGCCCAGAATAATTATTGACTGCCTGAACATGGAGTGTGTGCTTGTGAGCATCCTTTCCCTGGGGGAGGCAGAGGAACCTGGTTACCCCTTGTAGATCACACCCATTGAACATATTCACATTTGGACGCAATGGTCACTGAAGACTTTTCCAGCTCTTTGATCCTGTGACTCACTGTTAGACTCAGACAGGCCATATAAGAAAATTCTTATGGTGTAAACATACAATCTGAGATTCTAAAATGTTGACTGCTTTGTTCCATTTAACCTAGTTAAGTTATTCAGCTCTCAAAATTCTACATTAAATTTAAGAGTTAGCTGTCACGTATTGGAAAGATTCCCAGCCTTCAGAACATTAAAGACTTGAATGCAGAATCTGGCTCTGGTAAGCCTCTTTGGGCAAATCAGTTCCTTTCCCTAGGCCTATTGCATCCTCCATGAAATGGAGAATAATAGAAGGGGCACAACCTACCTTATGGAGGTCTTAAGACAATCAAAAAATAGATGCAAGCATAGATGCAAGGTGGTTTAAATGAAAGAGCTCTTGGGTTTGAGTTAGAAGGCTTAGTTAGAGTGAAGTCTTCTCTTCTTGGTGAAAATCACTTTGCCTCTCAGTTTCTACCTCAGTTAAATGCAATAGTGTATCCCTAAGGGCCCTTCTAAAGGTCACAGAATTCCAGTCAGAGGTTCTGTAAAGTGCTTTATAACTACAAAGCCTTCCATGAATGGAAGCTGTCATTAATCACCTAAAATTCCACCCTTAGGTATTGAATTCAATGCTCAGGTTTGTTTCTATCATCAATAAATATTTATTGAGCTGCCATAACTTTCCAGGCACTGTTCTCAGGGCTGAATAAAACAACCTGAGCAAGGTCAAAATGTCAATCCAAGGGCCAGATCACATAAAAACTTGATCACCATTGTTTTTTTCACCCATAGACATCCATCCCATAAAGGAAAGAACCCCAGACAGCTAAAGAAAGCATTGGGTTCCGGAGGGATAAGTGTCATCAAATGATGATGACGATAGCTAACAATACCTCTGTAGCACATGGAGCAGCTAGGGGATGCTGTAGATAGAGTTTGGGACCCGAAGTCAATAAATCTTAGCTCAAGGGCTTAAACCTAGATCCTCTATGAAAAAATCCACTTCTCATTCTGCCCCATCACGTTATCTCTGGAGCCTTTCCTTCCTTAATGTTGAGAAATTCATTAGGTTGAGAAGATGTCTGTGGCTATAGATCTTCTTCCTGGAGGTTCGATTCAGCCTTCTGCAGAAGAGTATTGGCTTGGAAGTCTGGGGACCAGAGCTCTCCATCTGCTTCTGTAGCTATTATAGCTGCCTGATTTTAAGCAGATCTCTTATCGTGTCTGAACCTCAGCTTCCACTTCCTCAGAGGAAGGAAAATAGATGAAGGGATGGCAGAGGTCAGCTTGCAGCAATAAAACATGCTGTGCTAATTGATGACACCTCAAATCCATTGACAAATGCCTCCCTGGCTCCAGAAGGGAGAGGTAGGATTAGGAAAGCATCCTCTCTGAGAGGTCCCCCTGAGCTTGAAATGTCCTAGGGGTGGGCCTGTGCATCTGTAATCTGAGGACCAGTCCTACTTAATTTGGAAATGCTTATCAACAGGAGCAACTAGGACTAGCTTATGATAGGGCTTGTGTTAGTGTAGGGAGAATGCACTAATGGAAAATGCATTGTTGAATTTATTATTTACCATTTCAAAAATATTTCTGTATGATTTTTCATGTGATTTTAAGAGGCAGGAACATGAGGTGGAGAGAGTGCCGCCCTTCAAGTCAAGAGGCCTCAGTTTAAAAATCAGCTTACCAGTCCTGTGAGTTTAGGCAAGTCAGTTTTCTTATCTGTGTAATGGGTATAATACAACTGGCATGTGTGCCACATAGGATTGTCTTGAGAAAAATATTTTGTAACCTCTGCTTTAGCATCTACACACTCCAACTGATTTTTCTAAAGTGGATTCCATTAGTATCTTGATATATAGGAACCTGCTATTAAGGACCATACCTAGTGATTACCTTGAGTTGTTCATTTTTTCAGTTAGTGACTCCCAAAACAGGTTTCATCAACTCTATCCTCATGTGGGTTGTATACCATTGAAACTACTGTTGGTTCTGGAGCAGTAGAAGCTGCCTCTTAATGACTTTGACAATTGTCTCCTGCTCTTTAAATGTGGAGAGAGCCTGCAGTATCCGAACATATATTGAAGGTGTTGTTTTTTTTCTCCAAAAATGTCAAGATGGAGGATGCACTTTCGGAGCCACAGCTCATATCTTGCTGGGCAGAAAAAAGCCAGAGAAAATGTCAGCAGTGGGATCAGATTGACCTGATACTAAGAGCATCAGGAGTCCGAACTACTTTTGCAACTTCACTTTGCTTTTAGGAACCATTAACATTTCAAAGCAGGTGATTGTGTCAGTGGTAGCCCCTTCCAGAGTCTTGTTCAGAACTGTCTTTAGCATCTTTTCACCCTTTTATTGAATTATGCATTAGTTTCACAGAAGAAGACAGCACCAAATTATTTGTTCATAATGCTTTCAAAGCATTTAAAGAAGATTCTGCAGAAATGACTATAAATACAATATAGATCTATCACTTATATAGCTGATGTAGATATGGGAGTGGGATTTGAAAACTAGCATGTTCTGGGGGACATTAATGAGATTAGGAGCCAATAAACCTGGGAAACGAGATGAGAAGTCTAGTCTTGCCAAAGAATGCACCTGCCTTAAAAAAAAAAAAAGTTTTAAAATGCTAGATAAGAGAATACATGTTAAATCTGAGAGAAAATGATCTTCAAAATCAGAAGGGGGGCAAAGTTGGGAAAAAGACTGTATCTGCAGTAAAAATATGTCCCCTGAAAGAATTAAAATGGAGGTGGTATCCTTTTATTATTGGTGGCGTAGAATTCACAAGCCCTCTTTTCTTTTCTTTTCTTTTGTTTGTTTGTTGTTGTTTATTTATTTTGTTATAGCTTTTTATTTACAAGATATATGCATGGGTAATTTTTCAGCATTGACAATTGCAAAACCTTTTGTTACAAATTTTCCCCTCCGTCTCCTCCCTCCCTCAGAAGGCAGGTTGACCAATACATGTTAAATATGTTAAAGTATAAGTTAAATACAATATATGTATACATGTCCATACAGTTATTTTACAAGCCCCTCTTTTCAATGTAGCTATTATTGTTATTCAATTTTTTCAGTTGTATTCAATTCTTCATGACCCTCATTTGGAGTTTGTGCTCAACTTGTGTCTAAAGCCACATTTGAATTCAGAAAGGTAAATCTTCCTGACTTTATACAGGTTCAGCACTTTATTCACTGCACCACCCTAGCTACCATGAGTTACTGCACTTCAGCTGAGTTCCATGATATCATAGGAAGAACACTGAACTTTTAAGGCAGAAGACCTG
This sequence comes from Sminthopsis crassicaudata, assembly GCF_048593235.1. Taxonomy (NCBI): domain Eukaryota; kingdom Metazoa; phylum Chordata; class Mammalia; order Dasyuromorphia; family Dasyuridae; genus Sminthopsis; species Sminthopsis crassicaudata. The sequence goes on from NC_133619.1 coordinate 507,805,718, forward strand.
CGTTTGAGGTTTAGCTCAGATTTATTCCTTGAGTACCATCATCCTTCCATTGTTCTCTAAAGATCTGGTGTCTTAGTTGCTTCCCTTTATTCCCCATTTTCCTTTTCTCTATTCTATAACCTCTGAGTCTACAACCTCATTCTATAACAGATTCACTTCATCTGTCAGGGCTTCAGAGGTAGAGTCTATGAGGTTCTGCTCTTCTATCTTGCATCCTTCTGATACTTTAAGTACCATTTAAGTGCCATTTATCCCTGGCTTCTCTTCTCTTTTTCTGACTCTTGTGTTGTGTCTCTCTGTCTCTGTTTCTCTCTGTCTCTCTTACTCTCTCTCTAGCTTTCTTCCTCTCCCTCGCTATCTCTCCCTGTCTGTCTCATCCCTAGTAGATACCTCTATGTCCTTCTACCTCACTCAGATCAATAGTATTCTGAAAAAATTTGACTTTTAAACATGAGAAATGATTTCATTACTTATTCTTTTCTTGATAACAATAACTCTTTACCTTGCTTATGTTTGTGTTTGTAGTGTTTGAAAGTCAAATATTTTGCTTATTTTTTGGGGGGTCTTTCCAAAATATCTTAATACCTCTATTTTGCTAACTATCATCTTTTTCCATTGCTAATTAGATTTGTGTTCATAGGAAGGAAGGAAGGAAAGGAAGGAAGGAAGGGAGGGAGGGAGAAAGGAAGGGAGGGAGGGAGAAAGGAAGGAGAGAGGGAAAGGAAGAAAACAAAATTATATAATTTTGAATGATTGAATGTTTTTATGGTCTAAAATATTCATTTTCTGATAGCCTCCTTTCCAGGGATGAATCTCTTTTACTCTAATTAAGTTGATCATTAAACAATAAAATATAAAGTAAAACTAGACATATATTTAAAACAGTTTCAGATTGATAGGAATTTCTAGAGTTTGCATTCTAGCAGATCATATCTAAGACTGCAACATGAGTTTCTTTGCTTTTTAAAAATACGGCATTCTTTTCTGTCAATTCTTTTGACTACAAAATTAACATTATGACTACTTGTCTTTGAAATAATTTAACTTAGTCACTACATTTCTCAGCATTTGAAGTTATCTTTCACCCTTTTTGGTGATCTATGGATTCTCTCAAGAAGAGCTTTGTTGTCTATATTCAAAAATTCTGAAAGACTTTCTTATATTATTTCTCAAATTATGGCACAATTTTTTTTACTTCTGAGAGACCTATAATTCTTATATTATCTCTGTACATTTTTTCTTCAAGATCAGTCTTTTTAACTTCTTTTGGGGTGAGGGATTGCAAAGGGCATTTACACAGTCACTGAAGCAGTAAAAGTCTTTCCTCAGTCAAAAGCCTCAGTCAAAAGGTAGTATGCTCATTCCATCTCCTTTCCTTTCCATTAATTAGAAGAGTTAATATTTGCTATTTCTTGTGGGCTATAGGAAAGGACCAGGTACGCTTAGCAGAGTTGCTAAAGCAGCAAGGGTCTCTATCCTAGGGCAATTCAGTGTGGCTTATGCTCTCTTTGAAGGCTGCTGGGAGAAGGGTTTTGAATATGATCTCCAAGATGGCAGACAAGTGGCTTGTTTCAAGACTCTTTATTCATCTAACTCCACCAAATAATAATAATAATGTGTCACATGAAAAGAAATTCCAAAACAAGACAGATTTCAATTAAAGCCTCAGTGAATTAACCTCTGAAAAGTCTTGTAGTTCAGATGATCAAGAAATTTTTGTAGTTTATGTTATTGTAATGGTCCAACTCATTTTTAGAGAGGAGGTTGTTTGTTTCTAAGCCACTTCTATAAAAGTTGGAGATCATTGGCATTTTCAGGGATATGCTGAACTCATCATAGAATCTTAGGACTGGGAAGGGTATTAAAACCCTACCTAAAGAAATATATTTGGAAGGCTGTTTTCAACTATTAATTTATTTATATATACTTAGGGAAGGAAGGAAAGGAAAGGAAAGGAAAGGAAAGGAAAGGAAAGGAAAGGAAAGGAAAGGAAAGGAAAGGAAAGGAAAGGAAAGGAAAGGAAAGGAAAGGAAAGGAAAGGAAAGGAAAGGAAAGGAAAGGAAAGGAAAGGAAAGGAAAGGAAAGGAAAGGAAAGAAGAAAGGAAGGAAGGAAGAAAGGAAGGAAGAAAGGAAAAAAGAAAGGAAGAAAGAAAGGAAGAAGGGAGGGAGGGAGAAAGGAAGGAGAGAGGGAAAGGAAGAAAACAAACATTAATCTGTGTCTGTAATTCACTACATAGACCTCAGATTCCTCTTCTGTAAAACAAGGGGGTTGAAATAGATGGTCTCTAAGTCCCATTTCAACATTCTGTATAGTTTGGGTTTTTACATATTTTATTCCAAGGTTTCTTCCAACTCTAATATTCTGTATTTATTTGAACACTGTGTATTCTAAGACTCCAGCTCTAACTGTCCATGTTAAAATGTTCTAAGTTACAAGATCACTTTTCAGCTCTAACACTATATTCTAAATTCTTTTCTAGTACTAATATTCTATGAGTCTATGATTTTATATCATGAGTTCTCTTTAGATTTTCTTGGGTGGCAAGGCTAATTTAATACCTTTATTTGTTCCTTGTTTCTTGTGAGGATGTTTTTTTATAATGTTTGTTTCTATCTTTTCTTCCTCCCTCCATTCTTTTTCCTTTCCTTCTTTTTTATTTTTCCTAGTTTCCTTTCTTTCCTTCTTCCTTTTTTCTTCCCTTTATGTCTTCTTTGTTCCTTTTTTATTCCCTTTCTTCTTTCCTCCCCTTTCTTTATTCCTTTCTTCCTATACTTCTAGATAAGGGAAAACTTTCAGAGTAAGTAGAGTTCTCTTTTTAAAGGGTGCTCACTCTTAGATTACTTAATTCTAATTACCTATTAGCAAGACAATACTCTTTGTACAATTAGGTAAGATAATTGATTCTAAAGGGGAGAAAGTGCTAATTTAGCTATATTCATCTGAGGTGTCTGAGTTCCAGACAATTGTCCAATTACTTGTGGAGTTGCCAATATAGAGATCAAAATGGTGAGATAGTAAAAGGAGAGATGAGTTAATTCATCTTTAGAAATATCTGTCATAGGATCATAGATCAGATTTTGAACTGAGGTTTCCACATACCTCACTTAAGACAATCCCAAGCCAATAGAAAAGCAGGTCTATTTCACCACCAGTATAACTTCCATTTGCCACCATTGTAATTTCTCATTTAAAAAAATGAAAATGGTTTATCTTGGGATGTTTACTCCCAAATATGAATTATCTTTGGCTTTTGGATCATAAAGAAGAAAGAATAATGACAATATTTAGCATTCTATGGTTGCAAATTATTTTGTGTATTTTACCTAATTTGGTCCTTATAGTTTATATAGCACTTTATTCACAATATTCCAAATTAAATAAATCCAAAAACAATTATCATTGTTTCATAAGATAAGGACACATGCTCAGAGGGTTGAAATGGCTTATTCTAGAACTGTGGGAAACCTAAAAAGAAATTAGGAAACTTATAAAAGATGAGTTTAGTGGTACAGAAAGTAGACTGCTATTCTTAAATTTAGGAAGAGCTAGGTTCAAATGTCCCTTCTGAAACTTAGTAGCTTTGTGACCATGGACCTCAGTTGTCTCTCCAGTAAAATGGGAATAAAAATGCCTCCAGTACCTGTTTTGCCAGGTTATATCAAATGAGATGTACATTATATTGAATAATCTTAAAACTTTAAAGCACAGTAAAAAATGCCAGTTATTATTAGCACTAGAAGGCCCATGGTATTTTCATTTCACCACCAATAAAACAAACTATTCGTGATTTTCTGGGAGCTGCCATAGAAAATTCTTCTCAAGGAAAAAGTCATATTTGATTGTGTTCTGAAAGCTAGGACAGACTTGGGCTTGGTCAGAGCAAGTGGCCATAGGTATGGCTAGAAGATCAACAGATGATCGATTATGAAAGGCTTGGTTCTTCTCAGGAGTTCAGTGATCCAAAGCAATACCAATACACTTTGGACAGAAAATGCCATTTGTATCAGAAGAGACTGAATGTAAATAAACACATGCTATGTTCACTTCTTTTTTTCTGTTTTTTCAATCTATCCCATGATTTTCCCTTTTGCTCTGATTTTTCTCTCTCAATATAATTCATAAAACAATGTATATTAAAAATAAATTTAAAAAATTTTAAAAGAAATAACTTGAAAAAAATTTTAATAAGATCAGCAGAATCAGAAAATCATAGAACTTAGAGCTAGAACAGATTTCTACGGTTGCCTAGCTCAACATCTATCCAAATCATGAATTCTATCTGTAGTATTCCTGAGACTGTGATCAGTTATTGAGCTTTTGTTTTAATATCTCCAGGGATAAGGAGGGGGTATGAGTAGGAGCAGGAGAAAGAGTTTGGAACTCAAAATTTGAAAAAGAGAATGTTAAAATTGTTTTTATATGTAATTTGGAAAAAATGAAATATTAATTTTTTAAAAAACCTCCAAGAATCCAGAGCAGGCAAATTCCCACAGCCATTCCATGCCAATCTGGAGACAGATCTGGTTGATAGGACATTAACTCTAATGTCTATCTGAAATTGCCTTCCTACTTTCCTGTGACCCATTCTCCCTTAGCCTCCCTCCCTGATTTGTCCTAGTCCTGTCTTCTAGCGCTGAGTAAAATAAGTCTGATCCATCTCATCCCTGCCTTGTATTTATCAAAGTGCTTAGCATGGTGCCTGGTACAGAGTAAGCCTAGAATAAATGCATAATAATGAATTTATAATAACAGAATAAATGCCTATCCTCTTTTCGTTCTCACTGTGCTTGCTTTCCCTACCGATTTCATTTGGAAATTTGGATTTGATAGAGTACCCAGCAGTGTGGTTGGGGAAGAAGGTACCATTTTCCAAATGAAGAACAGCAAATACTAGAATTGTGGGAAATCTAAAAGGAAATTAGGAGACTTGTTAAAGCTGAAGTGTGTATGTCAGCAAAGACAGAGAGGGGGAAAATAATGTTGTAAAGCTAGGCCATTTCCTTTGTTGTATTCTCAGAAGCAAGTCCAGGCTCCCACCAGACGTGTTTACTTTTTCCATATACTGTTCTCTGCTTTGGTCTAATTGCCCTCACATCATTTCTTGGAACAGGCTTCATCTAGTGGGTGGCTTTGCATGAGCTGCTCAAACCACAGTGAGTTCGGGACTAGGCTCATGCAAATTCAATCAGCATTCCATTCTCTATGGGTCCCAGTGAGGGGTCCTTGACCTGATTAGCAGGAAATCCAAAATTCTCCTGGCTGATAGATATGGTCTTTGCTCTGTGCTTATCTCATCTGTCCTCTCTACCCCTTAACTGCCTAGTCACCTAGCCCTTTCCTAAGATAATAACAAAATAATGATAATATCTCACATTTATATAGTGTTTGACATCCCCACCTGAGACAGATAATTCGAGGATTATTATCCCCAGTTTAATAATAATAGCCAGCATTTATGTAGCAAGTAAAGACTGCCATGTGGTTTATGCCTATTATCTCATTTGATCCTCACAAACAATCTTAGGAATAAGGGACTATTCTTATTCCCACTTTACAGATGAGGAAACTGAGACAAGCAGATGGGAATTTACTTACTCAGAGTCACTTAACTAACCAATGCCTAAGGCATTGTAGATATAGTAAATAGTAAGTTTAGAAAAAATAATAGATATATAGAATAAATATTCTCGCTATATAAAAATATAGAGAGAGAATATAATTAATATTATATATATTCTTTGTACAGAGAATATAATAATGAGTATATAATAATAGAATAAATGCCTAATCTCTTTTCATTTTCATTATGCTTGCCTTCCTTATCAATTTAATTTCAAAATTTGAATTTGATCGAGCACCCATTAGAGTGGTTGAGGCGTTAGGAAGAAGTTACCATTTTCCAAATGAAGAGCTCAATGCTTTGTCCATTGTACCAATTTTACAGATAAGGAGTTGAGGTTTGAAATGGCTTTCCCACGGTCACACAACTAGAAGCTTTTAAAACTGAGATTAAAACCCAGGTCTTGTGGCTATGGTCCCCTTCACAAATAACTTCCACACTTTGTAAAAAAAAAAAAAAAAACATCTGGAACAAAACAAAATTGTAAGAAGACCTGATGCTGGCTTTAGCAGACAACTGTTTTGTTTTTGTTTTTGTTTTTTAATTTTTTAAGCAAACTAGTTTGGAAGAGGAGTATCCTGAGTATTCAGAGCCTCCAGGGATGTGCATTGTTTTAGACTACATTGCCCAAACAATTTGGGATTGCCAGGTAGCTGAAGAGCAAGATATTTTAATGATAGGCCTACTAAAAACTCTGAGATTCTTCTCTGATGCTTGATTGTGTTTTGAAGGTGATCTTGGATTCTATTCTGGCTAGATCTTCCCATCATTGATCAATCAGTAAACATTTATTAAGTGCCTACACTGTATCCGGCACTGTACTAAGCACCAGACCTACAAAAAGAGGCAAAAGATACTATCTTCCCTCAAGGAACTTACAGTCTTCCAGAGGCAGCCAGAAACAGTGCTTCATGGAATAACCAGGAGTTCCCTGGATCAGAGTACATTTTTGGGGATAAGGTATAACAAGACTGAAAAGGCAGGAGAGGGCTTCCGGGATGGAACATCTCTGAGCCCAAGCCCAACATAGGGCTGTGTGTCTGTCATCCGAGAACCAGGCTAGCTCTGTTGGGAGAGGCTCCAGCCCTACGTTGATTTGTCGAGCTTGGCAACTCTTGAAAATTTCTCCTAAGTCACAGAGGCCCAGGTCCGAGAGACCACACCATTCTTGCAGTAGGTGTTTTAAAGCAGTGGGCCATGAGTCTCCGAAGTCGGCTTTTCCCTAGTTCCTGTACTTCCTTCCCCCTCATCCCTTTGGGTTTGGAAATTCCCTTTCCCGTTCTCACAGAAAAAGATGACTTTTCTCATTGCTCACCACAGCCATGCACCTGTTTGGCCTAAACTGGCACCTGCAGCCGCTGGAAGGGCAGATGTATGAGATGACGGAGGACACAGTCAGCAGTTGGCCTGTGCCAACAGACGTCTCCCTGTATCCCTCGGGGGGCACAGGGTTAGAGTTACCTGACAGGAAAGGCAAAGAAGCCGGAGAAGGTAGGGTCGGTGTATTGTCCATGTTGTGAGTCCCTTTGTCTGCCTGTGAACTGAAGACATTCACTCACGCCCGCCATGTTCCCCGATGTGGCTCCATGCTCTCCATCCTCACATACTCACTGCTGGCTTCCCACCACCAAGACCACCTGGTCTCTTCATTCTGATTTCATGTTGCTAGATGAGCTAATTTGGGTGGGATGGGATGGAGATTGGCTGTCTTGGTACAGAGCTATATCGCATCTAAACTCCAGAAAAAAGCAACTGGGTGCTTTGCTGTAAAACCTCCAACGCGCTTGTGTTGCCATCTTTGCGTTTTGAAGGAAACCAGACAAGAAACTGAATGGGGAGGACTGAATATTTGACTTTTTAGAGCAGAAAATCCCCTAGGACTGGAATGGCCTTCCCTCAGGCCTTCTTGGTGCACTGAAGGCACCAGGTTCTTTTCCACAAGACCAGAGCCATGGAGAAGGGGAGCCACCCAAAGGTACCAGACTTGTCTGGTGGCTCCTTTGGGGAATGTGGGCATAGATCAGCCTTTGAGTGCCACAGCCTGCTTCACTTCTGGAGTCTCACTCATCTCTGCTGCCATCATGCTCATGCCAGGCTCCAAATGTGTCTATTTGTCTTTTTCTTTCCTTCCCCCTCAGGGAATACTGTGGGAACATCGTCCTTGCCCCATCTGATCTTTTACCTGGTTCTTTTTAACATCATCGGTCTATGGGTGTGCATGCTGGGTGCCCATATGCTTGTTTATCAACTCCAATGTCGATTTATCTTTTGATCTCCCATTGTACCAAAATTAACTTAAAACAACAGACCTCCCACAGGAGCCAGAGCAGAAAGAGAGAGTCAAATACCCTGCCAGTTCTCTGAGATGCTCTGATAAATTCCCATATATAACTAGTCAAAAATAGATAGAAAATCATTTTAAGATGACCTCATCAGCCATAGGTAGTATCAATTAAAAATGGAGTAATAATATGTTTATTAATTTTGTTCATAGTAAGTTTGTCTCTTATTGTCCATAAGTGATGAATATATTTTAATTGAATCTAACATTAATAATGGTATTATCTACCAGACACTGTGGGTTTTAAATGGGAAAATGATGTTCACCCAGAATATCTATTACAACTGGGGACTTCAACCTTTATTTGTGCTATGGATCCTTGTGGCATTCTGGTAAAATCAATCGATCGTGTCTTAGAATGATGTTTTTAAATAATTGAAAGAAACATAGAAGTTAGTGACTAGAGAGATGTGATTTTTTCTCCATCCAAGCTTACATTCCCAATGAAATCTATTCAGGTTAACAGCCTTAGCATTAAAGGATCTGATTCCATTGCTTCAAATACAAGGCCCATCAATGTTCTCTCATCTAAGGCTAGGCCCAACAAGTGTGGAGAGCACTTGGGACCAACATTTTTTTTTACTCTAGTAGGAGCCCCAGTTGGAATCAAATGGCAGTTCTTCACCAATCTAGGAAAGGCTGTAGGTTTAAGGTATTAACCCCCAAGAACTTAGTCAAGAGCTCATTGAACAAAGTTTATTTATTTCCCTTGGTGATCGCTATCATTGAGTATTTTAACAAAAGTGGGCCAGACTATCTACAATCTCCCCACTAATGAAATTATAGTTTGTGGGTTGTGGGGTTTGCTTTGCTTTTTTCCTAAGGAGTAAGAAGGGGGAAATTGTATCCGCTTACTAGGTTACTTTAATTGCTGTACTTTTGCTTAAAGGGATTAGCTGTCATTACTAATGCAAATAGAATTCCTTGTTTAGGAATCCTGCTAAAACCTGGTCAGCATCAACTGTGATTTACCCCACTCAATAAAACCAGGTACTGAACTTTCTCCCTCTGTGGTTCTTAATTGGTTTGTAACATATATGGGATCTCTAGTCAAGTCGGAGCCTGCACAAGTTTGTGACTAAATCCCGTGGCTACTGTAACTTTGGGAGCTTCAGACTGTCCCATAATGCTGCTTTTCCAATTCATTTTAAAGAGCATCAGAAAAAGATGCGCTGCTCATACAGAAAATCAGTGTTATCTCTGAAGACTTTACATTGGGGAGAGAAACATCTGGGTGTAGTGGGGAGAAGGCATGGGTTGGAAGCCAATCAGGTCTTACTTATCACGCAACTCTTAAGCAAGAAACTCAGTCCTCTTTTTGTACATAGGTTAGGGAGTTCTGTGCTACTTCTTCTGTACTGATAGCTAACATTTATAGAGTACTTTAAGATTTGCAAATATTGTTTTATTTGATCTGCAAAATGACTATGGGAGGTAAGTGTTATTAATAAAAAACCAACAATAATAATGATAATAACTAATGTTTGTATAGTGCTTATTATGTGCCAGATGTACTAATTCCTTCACATTTATTATATCATTTGATCCTTAAAATAATTATAGAGGGTAGATGTTTTTATTATTATTCATAGTCATAGCTAACATTTATATACCACTCAATATTTGTCAGGCAGTGCGCTAAGCCCTTTACAATTATTATCACATTGATCCTCACAACAACCTTATGAGACAAATATTATTATTATTTCCATTTTACAGTTGGGGAAACTGAGATACAGTGAATTGCCCAGAGTCACACAGCTAGTAAGAGTCTGAGATTAGATTTGATTTTAGGTTTTCCTGAAGGTCCAGCATGCTCTGTTCACTGCCTGGCCTAGCTCTTTTGGGAGTCATCCTGTATACAGGGAAAAGAGCCCTTAGTCTGGTAAGATAATTCTTATTATCTGCAGCTCTTGGCTCGCAAAGCTCCTGGACCATCCCTGTCTTTAATCTATTAAAAGTGGATGTGAGGTCGATGGTCTTCTGGGTCCCTCCCAGCCTTAGATCTGAGATCCTAGAATCCTTTGTTCTTCACAGGATTGTAATGATACGATCACTTTATGGATATTGCTTAATGCACTAGATAAACATGAGTTATTAAGTTACTATTAATTGTAAGGGGCTTAGAAAAAAATACATTATTACTGTTTAGGGATGTTAGACATTCTAAATGCAATTGAAGACATCCACATAAGCCCAGTAAAATTCAGAACTATCTCCCTTCTGCAAATAATGAATGCAGATGTTTTTTTTTTTTCAGGGGGAGACATTGTTTAAAATCTTTCTTCCTTAAAATCATATAAGTATTTATGATTTATGGGTTGCTATTGCTGAAAAAAAATTTATGATTGATATGTTAAAAGTATACACAAAGACTTGTATGTTTTCCCTGATAGAATGTAAGCTCCTTGAGGGCAGTCACTCTCCTTTTAAATTTCATTCTTCAGCAGAATAATTGAGTGAGGGTGAAAAGCCACTTAATACAGCAATGCTTCCTGATTGGTCAGTTCATAAAATTATAAAACAGAAGCTAATTGGTCCAATTCTGTGCATACATATTTAACAATATTAACATCTTACATTTCTATAGTGCTTTAACATTTACAAAGGGCTTTTTCTTACAGGGTGGATCTTATCCCTGGTTGACAAAAATGTTAGGTGACTTTCATTTACATAATTCATAACGTTAAAGCCAAGATTCAAACATATATGTATGAAATGTATAAACACCATACATATGTATCTATTCATATAGAGTTAAGACTCCCGTGTGTACATGCACATAAGCTTATATCTCTATGTATGTGAATATGTAAGTATGTATATACACCCACCTGCACAAGTGAATATCTATACAGTAGTAATGATGATGATGATCTCCAGAGTTATGGCTTATAAAGTACATTGATCACAACAACCCTCTGAAGAATATGGAATACAAAGGGGATTATTCCCATTTTATAGATGAAGTTGATGTTTGTCCTTCATTCTCAAAGAGAATGACATTGGGGAGATGATGCCATAATATGCAAGTGAATTGGATTTAAGTGAGGAAGGGCTGTGCAAGATCATCTGCCTCATTTTCCCCTCCAGGGCCACTGGGGTTTAGATTTAGATCAGGATGAGTGGAGATGGCCCTGGATATAGTGGGAGACTTTGGGCTTTTTAAGCTAAAGTCTTACTGATAGATTAAGTAATTAATGATCAGAAAGGGAGAGTAATTTGGCCCTACCAGCAAGGAGCAAATTGAATACTCTTATTGAGATCTTCTGACTTTTCAACTCAGAGAGTATTTGTGTATCTCCCTTCTGTCATATATGTGTATAATAGACCTATCCGCATTTTATAAGAATATAGTCCTTTTTATGGAAGTAATATAAAATGCATTTCAGACTGTGATTTTGAAAGTGGACATAGGGTTCTAGACACAAAAGCCTTCCCAAATAAGTCTGTGTCAACTTATACTATTCATTAATAGTGGAAGAGGGACCCCAGACCTTAAGCAAGTAAGCATTCTGATGATTGAATCATATGGGGAGGGAAAGCTTTTTCTCCTTCTGTAATGAAAGCAAAATTGCCCATCAGTGAGTGCTGCATCCCCTCCTCCCTGCCAGAATGGAGCATTTATTTTGATAACCAAATAAATTTCAGACAGTCGCTAAGGAGACTAAAGTATTGTAAGTCTAAGTTAATGCATTGGAAGCAAAAATAACACATAAACTGCACCCTGGAACGGAAATAGGAACTTGGCATCTCAGTGGTGCTGCCTCAGTTGAATTACCAAATGTTCCAGAGAACACCCAGGCCAGTTTCCAATCTCAGATTTCCTTTTTACCATGCCATAGGAATCTAACTGAAGCAGTTAGAGACTTGTGGTATCATGATTTAGAGCTGGAAAGGACCTTCGTGACCATTGAGTCCAAACTCTTTCATTTTACAAACAAGGAAAGTATGAATTAGAGAAATGATATGACTTACCCATTGTCACATAACTAGTAAATATCGGAGGTGGGATTTAAACTCACCTCTTCAGGACTCCAAATCAAACACTCTGGGACTAAATGGTCATTCACACAGTGCACCCCTGGAAAGTAAAAAGTAATGTGAAAGTGGTAAAGAAAGGATTTCAACTTTGTCTTAGCCAGAGTTACAAATATCCTAGGGAAAAAAATTTTTTTTTTATTTCATGGTTTTGGAAAGTCATGTGCTAAACTCTATTATTTGTCCCTGTACCCTTTCTTCCAACTCTATAAGGACAATCATGGTTCCCATTTCTAGATTGCTCTGCAGTTTCTGAGTTCTTTCCTCACTGAGATAGGTGGGCTAGAAACTATTATGCTTATTTCACAGATGAGGAGACTGAAATTCAGAAAAATTTAGTTTGTATAATCAACATTCACCTGTTCTTCCATCCATAATCTTACTTGTTCTTACAATTCCCTTTGTGAGGTAGGTCATGGAATCTTTGCCATGACCTGCAGAACTTTAAATGACTTTCCCGTGTGAGTTTATCCAGTGCTCCAGAATGAGTGAATGAGGCCGTGACTGCTAAAAAGGGAGCATATAGGTCATTTAGCGTTTCCCTCTCATATTATGGAACAGGGAAGTTAAAGGGACTTGTCCAAACTCAAAGTTAGATTTTCTACACCACCACCCCCAGACTCCAGCACTCATTCTGTGACATCAGATAGTCTGGGTGGATGACAAACATTACTAATTGTTAAATTCTGTATATTTTTTAAATTTTTCTTTCTTTCTTTCTTTTTTTTTTCCCTGAGGCAATTGGGGTTAAGTGACTTGCCCAGGGTCATACAGCTAGGAAGTGTTAAATGTCTGAGACCAGATTTAAACTCGAGTCCTCCTGACTTCAGGGCTGGTGCTCTATCTATTGCACCACCTAGCTGCCCCTAATTGTTAAATTCTATATGAGTGTCACTTATTATTATTACATAGCAGGTTTTAAAACTTAGTGTTGGGTCATTTTTCAGTTGGGTTCAACTCTTCATGACCTCATTTTGGTATTTTCTTGGCAAAGATATAGGAATGGTTTGTCATTTCCTTCTCAATCTTATTTTACAGATGAGGAAACTGAGGCAAACAGGAATAAATGACTTGCCCAAAGTCACACAGTTCCCTGAACTCAGGGAAATGAGTCCTCCGGACTCCAGATCTGACACTCTATCCACTGCACCACCTAGCTAGTGAATCCTGCTCTTTTTTGCCTTATATATATCATGTTAATCACTTCCTTTCATTTTTGATTGATATGAAAACATTCTCTAGCTTGGGATTTTCTGTTTTGATAATACTGTTTTCTATACAGTAGTATATTTAGCCTCATACTCCCTTCAGAACTATTCAGGAAGAAAATTTTCCACTTAGCTCCTCAACTGGGACAGCAAGACAAACAAATTCACTCTTGATCTGCAAAACTTTAAATGACTTTCCTGTATGCGTTTATCCAACACTCCAGAATGAGTATATGAGGCCATGAGATACTATTGACAATCACAGCAAAGTTAATGGAAGGAACATTGTCTTTAGAGGCAAAGGCCCTGGGTTCAGCTGACTGCTATTTAACAAAAGACTTGTGTAACTTTGGAGAAGCCCTGCAAAGTTTCAGTTTTCTCACCTGTAAAATGAAAAGACTTGGATTTTATGGCCTCTATTAGGTTTCTTCCAGCTCTAAACTGATAATTCTATAAATCATTTCCCCTCTTTCCTCCTCAGTTTTCTTATATGTAAAATAGGATTAAAAATACACCCATTCACTTCCTGGTAGGAAAACACTCTGTCTACGGAAACGTGAGCTGTTATTTTAAAGGCCACAAGAAAAGTAGAGACAGATACATTTTTCTAGCAAGGTGATGAAATGCAGTAGGACCATTTATTTTCCTATTTCCCTATGTAGAACTGGTTTTATTCTAGGAAATGCTACTTCAAATCCACTTTATCCCCCTTGCACACATCCAATTCCCCATAAGACAAGAAATATCTCCTTGGGATGAGCTAACTTGGTTTTATTTCTTTGCATGATAAATGGTTCAGTTCCCAGAATCCAATGGATTATTCCTCTCTCCATCACTCTTCCTACCCTGCCCCCCCCCAGCAGTTCTGCTGTTCACATCTCAGGACAAGGGCTTTGTTGTATGGGGGCCTCCAGTAATCAAACCAGGAACATTCCTTCCTACAAATTTGTTTTCCCTTTTTAGTGTTTTATGAATCAGACTTCTGTCCATGAACTTTCTGAACCACAAAGGCTGTGGGTGTTATATTTTTAAAAAGTGAAGTTACTGGGGAGCATTCCTACCATTTAGTACTTAAATGCAAACCCTTTTCCCCTACTCATGGCAGAGGAATCAGTGAGTATTTTTAATGGTGGTGTGCATTTCAACTTTTTTTTTTGTTGTGTATATATATATATATATATATATATATATATATATATATATATATATATTAATTAAAATGACATTTAACAGTTTGAAGCTAAAAACCTGATGTTTCTGCTTTAGAGTTTGCCTGGGAATGACAACATATGGAGTTTAACATTTAAATTGAATTTTATTATTTAAAACAGTAAAATATTTTATTGCTACAACAATGCCCCAACAGCCACCATTTCACCATTAAATGTGTATTGTGAGGGTACTTGACAGGAGTTCTTAACTGCTGCAAAAGGCATTTTAATTCCTTATTCCCCAGATGCAGTTTACAAAAAGTTTTTACATACGTGCTTCCTTTACAGATGACTTTTTGTTCTCCCGAGTGTCTCCAGACAGCTCTGACAACAACAAATCCCGGGAATTCGGATATCCAGTCGTGCCCTTTAATAGCACATGAGAAAATAATTGCTCCTATTTTATAGAGTGTTTTTACAAAGCACCCTCCCCACCAACCGCCTGCAATGAGGAAGGAGCTGATACTTATGTTACTGTCCCTTCTGTACACTTAATAGAGATGGTAGCTCACATGTAGTGATTGCATGTTCAACCCAGTTGGACAAACATTGGTTAAATGGCCTACTATGTACCTGAATTCCACTATATATGTGGGGAGGACAGGTAGATAGGGAGAGAGACAAGGGAAGGAGATAAAAAGGAAAAGAGGCAGGGAGAAAGGGGAAAAAAGAAAGAGAAGGAGGAAGAGGAAAAAAGGAAAAGGAGAGAGAGGAGAAAGAAAAACATGTAAAGGGAGGAAGCTAAGAGAGGATAGAGAGGGAGGGAGGAAAGAGAGAGACAGGAAGGGGGATGAAGGAAGAAAATGTAAAAATGAGAGTGACTATGCTGACAGTCAAAGACCTCACAATCTAGGAAGTATTTCCATTTTCTGACAAAGTTCCACAAAGTTGATAGGTGATGGATAGAGTACTGGGCCTGGAGTCAGGAATACTAATAGTAAATGCAGTCTTAGACACATACTAGCTGTGTGACCCTGGATAAATCATTTACCTCTAAGTGCCTCAGTTTCCTCAGCTGTAAAATGGAAAGAAAATAATAGCAACTGTCTGCAAATGGGGATCAAATGAGATGATATTTATAAAGTGTTTAACATGGTCCTTGGCACATAGTAAACAATAATCTCTTTCCTTTACTTTCCCCCACCTTTCCTTTTCCCCCTTTCCTTTCTCTTTTCCTTTCCCCCCTTTCCTTTTCCCCTCCTTTCCTTTCCCCTCCTTTCCTTTCCCCTTCCTTCCCTTCCATTGTTCCTCCCTCTCAGAGCCTCAGTTTCCTCATCTGTAATATAGGAAATGAAACGCTGTCTTTTTATAGTCTGAGATGCCTAGACATTAAATTTAGTGTGTAGCCACAATTATAGTATAACAATTTGCTAATTATATTTGGTAGATTTGGGACTCCAGGTCCCGGACAATGGAAAAACCAGACTAGATTGGGAATATTGTAGTCTGGCTTCGAGTCTGGGCTCCAGCATGTAGCAGTTGAGTGATGTTGGGCAAGACTTTTGGTGGTTTTGAGCAACAAACATGTTAAGTGCTATACATTGTTCGTGGCACTGGAGATACAAATTAAACAACTAAGTAGTCTTTGTCCTCAAGGGGTTTATATTCTGTTGGAAGAAAACAATGTAGCTAAATATATAAATAGAGAATGCAAGCGAACATATTATAAGGTGATTTCCAGGCTTGGGGGAGGTTCACACATTTAGGGGGAATTAGAAGACATCTCTCATGTTGGATTCGGAGGAAACCTTCATTTTCTCATGTATAAAATGAGTGTACTATTCTCTCATTTCCTAACTCACAGGGTTGTTGTGAAGAATGTACTTTGTAAATCTTAAAGTGCTTTAACAATGTGAGTTATTGTTGTCATTGATGGTTATTACTCTGCATTAAGATGTACTTTGTCTCGATTCAGATTTCTTCTGGCCCTATTCTGTTCCTAGAAAGGCTTAAAGTCTGGCAGGAAATCCTAACATATACTTTTCTGAAGCAAGTGTGTTTAATTATCCAGGGAAAGCAGCCTGATAAGCAATCAGTGTTTTTATCTTCCATCTCTTTTCCTGTCATTGAAATGCCTTCATATCCTTTAGTGGTTACAGAAGTAGGCTGTAGACAGGACTCCTGGCTTGTGCTTCATCTTCCCTAGGGAATGTTTGTCTCCTAGAGGAGGGGCCCAGCATGAAAGATGGTGGATTCACTCTCCAGTTAGCATCCGAGGAGTTAGAGTTGAATAAGACCTTAGAGACCATCTAATCTAAGTGCTTTATTTTACAATCAAGGAAACTGAGACTCAGAGTGAAATGATTTGCCCATGGTGACACAAATTATGAGTGGCAAATTGGGGATTTGACCCCATGCCCTCTGACTCCAGACCCAAAAACAAGATGTTCTGTAGCACTGACTTTCCAATGGTCTTGTGATAGGCGTCCTGTTCCCATTCCCATTTTTTAGTCACAAAATGGGAATTTGGTAGATGAATAAACAAAATCTGTGAAAGATGAGTTGACTTGTCCAGAGTTCAGAGCTAATTAACTATTAAAAATGAATTAAGGTATAATGATCCTGAATCCAAAGCTCTTCCTCCTAGATTCCATTCTAAGTGACTTAAAATAATCCATTGTGTGTTTTTAGAACCAAATTTGAGGAGCCTTTTGATTCTAGGGAGAACTTCTGAACAAGCCTTTCCATGCTAGTAAGCCTTCTATAAGGGTTTATTCCTGCTGTGTCAGGCTGATGGTTCTCTCTTCTCTCAATTTTATGTTACTTATGTTACTGTCCCTTCTTCCCTTCCTTCTTCAACAAAGTTGTCATCATGGTATCTTAGTTATTGAATTTGTTGCCTTGTGTTGGTATGACCAGTTAGTATTCATGGTGCAGAATGATCTGCCCATGGCATGCCAGCCATTCTAAAACTGTTATTATCAGTTGGAAATTTATTAATCACACCTATTTTCCTTTCTCTTGCTATTTTGAGTGTGTGCTTTTACACATACCACACACACACACACACGCACACACACACACAATTGTGTATAACAGTGAATTATTATTTTTAGAATCAAAACATAACAAGCTGTGGAGTTATACAGTAAACAGATGGGCCTTAGGGAGGACCCATGCTGTTTTGGAGGCATGCTTATTTCTAGCAGAAACACTGAGCTGTAAAGGAAGCATGAGCACCATGGCTTAGCAGGAAAAGCTCTGGATTTTGGGTTGAGAGTTGGCTTCTGGTCGTGGCTTCAACACTCTCTTCTTAGTTCTGTGACCTTGATTAATTATATTCCTTCTCCTGGGTTTAGTTTCTCCATCTGTAATGTGAAAATTATGTAGCATGGAGTCATGGCTAGAAGTCTGGATTTGAACTGAGAAGACACTAGTTGTGTGAACCTGAACAAGTCTCTGAGCTTCATTTACCTTAAATGTAAAAGAGAGATTGATGTTACCCACCTCACCAGGTAACTGTGAGGAAAGATGTTAATAAATGGAATAAGATTCAATAAACAAGTATAAGTCCTAATCCTTCTTACTACCTCTGAGAACTTGTCCAAATCCTCAGAGCACTATTGAAATGGCTGCCTTATTATTGAATTTAGGTTCTGAAAACCTAGGTGCATCTCCTAGATCTTGAATTTACCAAATATCTGACATTAGGCAAATCGCTGAGCCTCAGTTGGAGTAGTAATTCTTGCACTGACTCTCTTAAAGGGTTAATGCATGGAAATCATTATAGAAAAGAATTATTATTATTATTATTATTATTATTATTGTCATTTAAAAAGAAAGTTGCAAATGTTTTGATTCTCCATTTGGAGTGAAGACCTTGGATATAGAACCATTCAGAAGGCCCTGAGCCAGCTCTTCTCAATTTTGTGTGCCTTGGGATGCCTCATACCTTCATTTGATTGTGAATTAATTGGGTTTCTGTTGTTTTTTTTTGTTTCCTTCCCACCCTTGTCTTGTTAGGAAAACCTAGTAGTTTCTTTCCAGAAGAGAGTTTTATTGACTCGGGAGAAATTGATGTGGGGAGACGAGCATTCCAGAAGATCCCTCCAGGTATTTTTTGGAGATCTCAGGTGTTCATAGATCATCCAGTGCATCTGAAATTCAATGTGTCCTTGGAAAAGCAGCTCTGGTTGGGATTTATGGCAGAAAAAGGCCTTCCTCCTTCACACACACAGGTAATCGAGTCCTCATTAATGTGTTTCTTTTTCAGGGGAATCAACTCATGTGTCATAACCAAGCCCTCACCTCAACTTTTAAATTTATTTATTTAAAGGCCTATAATTCTAATTTTAGATATTATATTCTCTTCTATTATCTTCTGTCACACCTGAAACCCCAAACTGGAAAGGTTTGTTTTTTTAAAGATTTTTAAGCATAGATTCTCCATTGCCCACGAAATAAAGTATAGACTCCTTAGTTTAATATTCAGGCCCCTTTCACAATCTGGCTTCAGACTAGAAGACCTAGTTTCAGGGCATTTAGGTACAGTAAATAGTAAATAGAGTACTGTCCCTGGATTCAGGAAAACCTGACTTCAAATCTGGCCTCAGACAATGACTAACTGGGTGATTCTGAGCAAGTCATTTCACTCTGATTGCCTCCCCTACAAAAAATAGAAGAGCTGGTTTCAAATGTGGGTTCTGCTCCTATCTTTAAAATAAAGTATCTGTGATCCCTTCTAATCTTAAATCTTACAACATTGATTATATTTTCCAAATAGCATCTCACTCTATCTACTTCCCTTCCTCACATTCTGATCAAACTAAACTACTCACTGTCCCATCCTGTCCCTGATTGCTTCTTTGTATGTGCATGGAGTAATCTCTGCCTGTTGAAATCTTCTTTTTCCTTTAAGTCACAATCCCAAGACCAAATCCTCCATAGAGCATTCTTAAGTAATTCCTGGGCTAAACAGAAACTCTCCCTCCCTTATGTGTCATTATCTTTTTGATCTCTTCTGCCATATTAAACTTTTGTGTCGGAGAGATAGAAACATACATGTACATATATGGCTTATATACATATGTGTCACATTCCCCTTTAGACTATAAACTTTCCTGAATGCAGGGATTATGTCATTCTTTATCTCTGTAGCCAAAGTGCCAAACCCAGTGTACTACACTTTGCTGGACTTTCATAAATGTCTGTTGAACTGAGTTGGTGATAAAGAAGATTTAAAAAATTTCTCATTAGCTCTTTCTAGCAATTCATTTCTTACATAACCACTCAGACTCAGATTTGGAAGAGATTTCAGAGACCATTTACCATTTCAAAGGCCATTCATATCAGAGCAAAACCCCCCTCTGTAACATTCCCAATGAGTAGTCATTCAAATGTCTGTTTCCCTTTAGCTGTCGCCTATTCCTAAAATGAAAGGGATGGATTAAAATGATGTCCTAGGGCTCTGCTGGCTCTAAATCACTGTTTCCTTTCTCTTGCTAGTTTCCTTCTTTCCTTCTTCACTCGCTACTTCTTTATCATTCTTCCTTTTGAATTCCTCCTTCCTCCAAAAAATAGAGATAGTTTATCCTTTTTAAAATAATTTTTTTCTTTATGAATTTAAGTTATCAATAAACATTTAAACACAGAGAACAAAAAAGGGATTGTATATAAACTTAACTTCTGTTATATATTTTGTTTTTTAAAGTCTATATTGAAACTAATTATTTAACAATTTTGTCCAATTTGTGTCCCTTTTTTGTATTCCACTGATTCTTAAATGTTGTATTAGTGTTTTTCCTTCCTTCCTTCCTTCCTTCCTTCCTTCCTTCCTTCCTTCCTTCCTTCCTTCCTTCCTTCCTTCCTTCCTTCCTTCCTTCCTTCCTTCCTTCCTTCCTTCCTTCCTTCCTTCCTTCCTTCCTCCCTCCTTCCCTCTCTCCCCCTTCTTTTCTTTTTCCTTTTCTTTCCCCTATTTCTCTTGTCACATCTCACTAACATCTCCCTTCTCCTTCCTTGATGCCTCCTTATAATAAATAAATATAATCAAGCAAAACAAAAAACACTTTGACCATGCCCCAAAATCTGTGTTTTATTCTATTCCATCAAATCACATGGCGAGCAAATTTCATCATTGGTCCTTGGATGTTATATTGGTCATTGCATTGATTAAAATTCTTAAGTCTTTCAAAGTTATTTTTCTTAAGTTAAAGGGAAATTTAGAAAGAAAAGTCTGAACAGAATGATTGATGTGTGGTCTAATTTAGAGGCAGAGGAAATAATGGATCCTTCAGGTTTATTCTAGCTCTGGAATTCAAGTACTATGCCCATCAGTACAAAAATCAGCCATGTTTGTGGCAAGAAAAGGATGTGGGGGAGGGTTTGGAGAGAATGTTTTTATTCTGCATTCACTAGTGGACAAGATTCCCAAGAGAAATGCAGTTTGGTAAGTTTGTGTTGGTTAATCAACCATCAAATGGAATTAACCTCTCTCCCATCTCCCATCTTGTATTTCCTTGTATCCCTTATGTTAAAAAATCTAGGACAGGCATTTGAAGTTAACCTAAAACAGACTGCTGATTTTTTTCCCTCTCCCTTCTTTTTTTCTTTATTTCTTAGTTTGATTTTGTGGAGCTCTTGGATGGGAGGAGACTGTTGACTCAGGAGGTGAGGAGCTTGGAAGGCCCTCAGCGCCAGTCCCGAGGCTCTGTCCCTCCCTCCAGCCATGAGACTGGCTTCATCCAATATTTGGATTCTGGGATTTGGCACCTGGCTTTCTACAATGATGGAAAGGAATCTGAAGTGGTTTCTTTTCTCACCACTGCTATTGGTAAGGGAATTAAAGATACCATCTTTCCCCATGCTTATTTTGGTACCTATGTGGACAACTAATAAAATGAATTTTCATCATATCCATTTTAATACATATATGGACAATTTTCTTCTCCATATTCTGTTTGGTCGTATTTGTGCAGATAGAGATGTGGGATGAATAGAAAATAATTTTCTCCATGTCCACACTGTTGTTTGTATGAAAAAATGGGACAAGATTAGACACATTTACTTTGTAGTCTGTGTAGACAGAGGAATGGCTTGGATATACAGATTATCAGCTACCTGGTTGTAGGGTTTGTAGATTTAAAAGGTTGATTCCTTTAAATATTCTGGAGCATCTCAAATGCTTTGTTCTCTACCCACCTCCCTTACTTTTATATTCAAGATAGATACTATTTTCTCTTACCCTGTTATTATTTTTAATTAATTTTATTTTTCTTCAGTGGACAAAATAAAATCTATTTTCTTTTCTTCCCTTCTTTCCGCATTGGAAAAGAAAAAGGCACAAAACCCTAATGGAAAATATGCACACTCTAGCAACATAAGTTCCTTCATTGACCATGTCCAATCTGCACATATTGAACCCATTCCTTTTCTGTCAGGAAGTGACTTCATTATCAATCCTTGGAATTGTGTTTGGCCATTGCCTTGGTTTTATCATTTTAAATTCTTTCACAGTTGTTTATTTCTACAATGAAGTTGTTACTATACCAGGTGTTCTCCTATAAGTAGTAGTGGGAAAGCCCAATCTATAAATCAGGGAAAGGAATAGAATGATTCTGTGTCTTATCAACCATTACAACTGAGGAGAGTTTTCCAGCCAAAGAGAAGATGATCATAAGAAATGATGACAAGGTGGATTTCACAAAAACCCAGAAACACTTACAGGAATTGATAATAAGTAAAATGAACAGAACCAGTAGAACATTATACACAGTAACAACAACATTGTGTGATGATCAAGTGATCCAAGACAATTCCAAAAGGCTTTGGATGGAAAATGCCATCTGCATTCAGAGGCAGAATTATGAAGTCCTAATGCAAATCAAAACATACTATTTTCACTTTTTTCAATTTGTTTTTTCTTTCTCATTCTTCTTTCATAATATAATCACTATGGAAATATGTTTAACATGATTGTACATGAATAGCCTATAATGTATTGCTTGATGTATTAGAGAAGAAGGAGGGAAGGAAGGGAGAGGAAAATTTGGAACATCAAATGTTACAAAATGAATATTGAAAACTATCTTTACATCTAATTAAAAAAACAATTAAATGGCAATCTAGTTGGGGAGGGGAGATGAAGAGAAAGAAAAGGTAGGGAAGGGAATAAACATTTATATAGCACCTACTATGTACCTGGTGCTGTGCTGAGTTCTATGTAAATAGAACTTTTGATCTTCTTCCTTAAGTCAGTAGGGAAATAAGTATTTGTACAAGAAAAACCAGTGAGTTTTTATTCTCCCATCTCATCTGTCCTTATTACAATAGCACAGAGAAAGAAAATAAAACACACAGTATAGAACAACAAACATTTATCTATTTTTATTCAATAGGATTTTATTTTTCCAATTACATGTAGAGATAGTTTTCAACATTCATTTTTATATGATTTTGATTTCTAAAATTTTTTCTTCTTCCCCCCCTTCCCCAAGAGAACAAGCATTCTAATATAGGTAATACATATAGGATCATTTTAAACATATTTCTATATTAGTCATACAACAAAAATTTGAATGCTACTATTTGGAGAGTAGTTATAGTTCTGATGAGATGGCAAGGTGAGCTAAATAAGACATCTTTGTTTCTTTTAAAAATCAGCTCCAGGTTTAACCCCTACACGAAGTCTTCCCAGATTTCACCAGGTGATTCTTCTCCCTACCTCCTCACTTCTGCCAAATAATTTTGAATTTATTTTATATGTTTTTTTGTATTGGAAAAATATACCAAGTAGTGTGGTGAATGGATAGAGAACTGGCATCTCTCCCCTAGGTTCAGATTCTGTCTCTGAACTTAGAGAAATTAGGTCATTTCTTAGAGTTCCTCACCCCAGCAAAGTCTAAGATTATAAATTGTTGAAAAGATGCTGAGTGCTTCACTAGAAGGAGCTTCTAACCAGGATCTTCCTATAAACACACCAATGAAATCACTAATATGCATTTGTAAGCATTTTTTTATTGACTTCTCTGTTTGCAAGCTCTTTGAGTCCTGTCTTATTATCCCTAGCAACTAGCAAAATGCCTGACATATATAGCAGGCAATTAATATAATCTTGTTGAATTTAAATGAATTGAATTGAAGGAGCAGTAGGGATACAGAATATTCATACAGAGAGCTGTAATGCACAGATTGGTGATAATGTACAGTACCTAAGAAAGTAAAACCTAAATTAGCCAGGATACTAAGGGAATAGGCTTCTGATTAATTACATTTTCCACTTCACTTAAAGCTACTGAAAACTTTTTTTGCTTTAACTGTCTGCATAAAATATTTCTGACATATTAATAGGTTTTCCTGCCTTAGTAAGTAGAGTAAAATGAGTATGGCTGTGGTTTTTCTTGGATGATGAAGGATTATGGGATCATAATTCTGTATATAAATCTGTACTGCCTAGGACTCTAGATACAAAAAGTAGACAAACTGAATTTAACCTAGGAAATTGGAAGACAAGATAGTACAAGTAATCCATGAATCAGGAATCAGGAATTCTGGAATCCAGTCTTGGCTGTCCCTCTGTAACCTGTTATGTAACCTTGGATAAGATATTTATCCTCTCTAACTTTGTAAAATGAGAAGTTTGGACTAGATTGTTCCTAAGGACCCCATAAACTATGACATTTTGCCTTCTGAGATCCTTTCTAGCTATGATAATCTATGATCTTGTGCTCATTGACTAAGATCTATAACAGACTCTGGGAGCTGATTTACCCCAAAAAATCATCTCTGTTGGATTGCCCTCTTGTCATTTCGCTATCCATTTTGCTCTCCTTAAAACCAGATGATGAGACATTCTGGTGAAAGTGAAGGTACTGAATTATTCAGTTTAATTTCAATTAGTCAATCACAAATTCAAAATGAAACAGTCCTTGCCCTCAAGGAGTTTACAATCTCAAGGGAGAAAGACAGTACACAAAAGGAAGCTGAAAAGGTGAGAAGGGAGGAGGGAAAGAAGGAGGTACCAAAGGTATGGTGGAATTCAGAGAAGCCCCAAAGTAGTAAAATCAGGTGAGAATTTAGGTCAACACATTTTTATTAAATGGTTAGATGTGTCCCAGCTAGACACAATTTTATCATGTTTACTCATTTATTTTCTTCTCTTTACTTTTGTATATGGGTTCAATAAATTCAATTCAACAAACATTTATTAAACATTTACTGTGTGCCATGCACTGTGCTAAGTAAATTCTGTGCTTGATTCAGGCCAGACAGTAGTAGACTCTTTTAGATAAAGAAGAGCTTGACTTTTTCTTTTTCCCAATGCTATTGATGCCATTTAGAAGACCCCTTGCTAATGGGATGCACTGAGGAAGCTAAAAGTGCTTGCTCAATGATTTTGGAGTAGAAATGGTTTCTTGCCCATGTTATAATAGTCATAGATACAATTTCTAAAGTCTAGGTTTATCATTTCATCACATTATTTATCATTTTATTACTTTCATCATAAAATGTGAGATGACTAGTACAAGTGTTATTGCTCCCAAATTACAGACGGGCAAATTGAGGTTCAGAGAGATAAGAGTGCTAATGTAAGATCACATTGCTAATAAGTCATAGAGCAGAGACCCCACTTTACACCCTCTTCTCCTGAATCCAAGTCTGGGGCTCTCCCACATCTAGTTCTTAAATCCCAGCTCTCTCACTTGCTACCTGGATAACATTAGGGAGTCTGTTTTACCTTCCGAGTTTTCTCATACCTCTCAAGCAAGAGTTCTTAACCTTATTTCTGTCGTGGACTCCTTTGGCCATATGGGGAAGTCTATTGGATCCTTTCTCCAAATTGTTGGCTGTCCTTCATCCTCAAAAAGAACCATAGTGATGGCATCAAGGCAAAATGTGTCAAATGGGTGGATCAGACTAATATGAGCTCAGAAAATTCTACCACAGATTGGACAAAAAAGTCCATGTGAACATTTCAAGTGGAAATGTCTCTAAATCTGTTTATCTCATATTTTGTTTGTATAAATTATGGAGAATTATAAAGGAAACCAACAGTGATAATAATAGTAATTGCTAAGATTTCTATAGAGCTTATTATATGTCAGGCACTGTACAAAGCACTTTACAATTATTATCTCATTTGATCCTTACCACCATCCTTGGAAGTAAGCAGTATTATGTTCCCTGTTTTCAGATGAGGAAACTGAGGCAGGAAGGGATTAAGTGACTTGCCCAGAGTTGCAAGCTAATAAGTGATTGAGATCAGATTTGAACTCAGGTCTTCCTATCCATCATCATTATTACTATTATTTGGAATACAATTTGAGAGACCCTCATTTGGCAAACTTTTGTAAAGACTCTTACAGGGAATTATCAATTCTTGAATTTAGAATTGGAAGGGACCTTCAAGATTATCTGGCCCAATCTTTTCATTTTACATCTGAAGAAACCCTGCTCCTCTAGAATCTAACTCTTTTCCACCTCACTACACTGTCCCTGGGTCACAGGAATTGACACTGTGAAGAACCTTTCCCTTTTAGCCAACCTAGCCATCATTTTAGAGCATCCCATTCACACTGAGCTTGGCCTGATCCCCCACTTCTTGCACCAACAGTCTCTGCAGAACCATAGACTCTAAGTGAGTTCTGTTTTCAAAGCTAGAAACCTTGGATACAAGCACCAATGAGGTCAACCAAATTTACTCCCTTGGAAGCTATGGTGAACATGGAGGTAGTCTCCTACAAAAGCAACAGCATTTCTTTTTCCCCATGATATGGACACTTAAAGGAATCACTTCTCAGGATGTGTCTCCATTTATACATTAGGTTGGGGTGCAGATGAAGCGACAGAAGCCCAGAAACATTGAATAATTAGCCCTGATTGCAAAGCTAGTAAGTGTTGGAGCTAGAATTATAACCTGGATGAATGATAATGTCACTGAATGTTGGAGATGGGAGTGACTTTAAAGAGAATTTTTTCTAATATCATTTGACAGATGGGGACACTGAGGCTCAGAAAAGGGAAGGGGTTTCTCTAAACCCCTAAGAGAGATTCAGATCCTGGTTACATGTTAGCCTGTCCTTTGTTTCCATTGTCCAATTCTTCCCCTCTAAATATGAGCTGTTGTTATTATTGAATGAGATGGTAAAGGATGCATACACATGTGACAACCCAAAGGCAGAAACAAGGAAATTGTATACAAAGAAACTCTCATTAAAATGTAGGCTGTGGTATCATTATTTATTCTTTTTTGAAAAATTCTGTACCCCCCCCGCAAGACTCTGCAGTAATTATTTAATAGCTTCATTTTATTTTCTTTCATGTCAAACCATTCTGGGCCAGGGCTGCTATTAGTCTCTCTCCCCAAAGAGGTGTTGGTGTTGAGTCTCAGCTGTCTGCAGTAGTTACCTGAGAACTGGGACTTGTAATTTGTCTTGGCAGGTTAATTAAAAGTTTAGGTCTAGTTATAGTGAAGTCATTATGGTCCCAATATACAGTTTTCCCTCTCAAGTTTGCTTAATGCATACAGTGGAACCTGACCCATCCTAGCATCACATTCCAAAATTCAGATGGAACATTTAAGCAGACCTCAGCTGTCAGAATCAGAGATATTCATGTCTGTTTGTAATTAAGTAACAGGAGAAATAATTGTGTTTAATTTAACAAATGGAGATATTGTATATGTTTTTCCTTTTTTCCCCATCTAATTCAGTCCAGCTGATGATTTTAAATTAAATGAGTTTATCTTTTACTATGAAAAATCTGAAAGCACTTTCCAAAGGATATATGTAAATATATACAAACACGCACACACAGAGCCCATGTTTGCAAAGTGCTCTGTGAATGGAATGAATTTGTACAGTCATTCATTCAGGAAACATTTAAGATCAAAGGGTTTAAAACAAGAAGAGACTAAACTTAGTGAAGGTCTAGTATAATGTCCCCATTTTATAAATGGAATAACTGAGGCCTAGAAAAAGGAGCCCGACTCTTATTTCCTTTACAAAATCAGCCTAAATCCTAGCTTCTATGAGATGCCTTTCCCAGATTCCTATTCCCTTCTTCCTTAGATTAGCTTTTATTTATGCTGGTATACATCTCATATCTACAAAGTTATTATTTTGCTCATTTGCTCTTGTTTTGCTCATCTAGTAGAAGAGCTTTTGCCTTTTTTCCCAGTGTTTAGCACAGTTCCTAGTATATAGTAGGTTCTTATTAAATAGTTATTGACTGACTAACATATTCAACATCAAAGAGTACATAATAAAGCCAAGATTTCAAGCCAGGTTTCCTGCCTCCTAATCCATTGCTCTCTTCATTTCATTTATCAGATGCCTTCTGTGTGCTGATCATTATTCTTGGTGGGGGAGGATTTAAAAACTTTTGCTAGACCTCTGCCTTTTTGGCCTCTGCCCTCATGGAGCATACATAACAGAAAATGAGAAACAGACAATTACAATGTGCAATATTACATGCTAAATGTACAACACTAAGCCTCTCCACAATTTGAGGATGAAGGCACTTACTAATTTGAGGGAATTGGTGAATGCTTCATGGAGGAAATAGCATTTAATGCCCTTGAATCCCATTATCTGACATGTAGAGCAAAATAAGGCAAGCCACTGAGAAAGAATATTCTTTGCAGTATTTTAAGTATGCCCCCATTTCAGGTGGAGGAAATCATTTCTAGAGGGCTCCAGGAGGATTTCTAAACCCTACTTGCAGGGATATTTCCTGTTTGTTTTTCAGTCCTATGTGTGATGTTCACAGGCTGTCTCTACCTACTGTTTTGGAAAGCAGGGTCAATGTCTATATCAATGCCCTGATTACTAAGGCCCTGTTTAACCAGCCTACACCGATTCTTTTTAATTTCAAAGGATATGGCTCCTGATATTACCTTGTAGATCATTTCTCTCCCAAGAGTCATCTTCAAATATATGAAAAGAAATTAGACATATTAGACCCAGAACCAAAGGAATACAAGTTGCCCTGACATTATCTTGGAGATTTTGGATGAGGCAGCATGGAGAAATGTTTAGAGTTCTGTACTTGGTTTTTGGGTCTGGATTCTGCTTTAGGCACTAGATGTATAACATTAGAAAAGTCACTTCCCTATATTTTTGTTTCCTCTTTTGTAAAATGAAGAAGTTGGATTTGAGGACCTTTAAGATCACTTCCTGCTTTGAATCTACGCTTATGAATTCCTAAAATCCTTCAGTTCTGGTATGTGATTTTTCTCTTGGTCACTGGTTTACTTTGTTGAGGAAGACTTCATGACTTTACCACAACCAAGGAAACTCTTTCTTCAACTCCTCTACTGATTTTCTTAGAAATCTGCTTGGAGAACTTCTACCCTCTTCCAATTTGGGGGTTTTCATGGTGGGAAAAGGAAAGGAATTCTCCTTATCTCCTTATCCTTATCCTTTCCTGTTCTTGTTGTTGTTCCTCTTCCTCCTCCTCTTTCTCCTCTTCCTCCTCCTCCTCCTCTCTTTCCCTCCCTCCCTTCCCCCATCTCTTTGCATATATTTCCACAATTATCATGCTTCACAAGAAAAATCAGATCAAAAAGGGGAAAATGAGAAAGAAAACAAAATGCAGGCAAACAACAACAGAGAGAGTAAGAATGCTATGTTGTGATCCACACTCAGTTCCCACAGTCCTCTCTCTGGGTGCAGATGGCTCTCACCATCACAAGTCTATTAGAATTGGCCTGAATCACCTTGCTATTGAACCAAGTCCATTATAGTTGATCATCACATAATCTTGTTGTTTCCGTGTATAATGATCTCTTGGTTCTATGCACTTCACTTAGCATTAGTTCATGTAAGTCTCTCCAGATCTCTCTGAAAACATCCTGCTGATCATTTCTTACAGAACAATAATATCCCATAACATTCATATACCACAATTTATTCAGCCATTCTCCAATTGATGGGCATCCGCTCAGTTTCCAGTTTCTTGCCACTACAAAAAGGGCTACTACATTTTTGCACATGTGGGTCCCTTTCCCTTCTTTAAGATCTCTTTGGGATATAAGCCCAGTAGTAACACTGCTGGGTCAAAGAGTATGCACAGTTTGAGAACTTTTTGAGCATAATTCCAAATTGCTCTCCAGAATGGTTGGATCAGTTCACAACTCCACCAACAATATATTTAGATTAACTTTTCTATATGATATAATGGTTTGCTTTCTAAGTATGTTGTTTCTTTCCTCTATGTCACTTTTCCTCTAAGCCTCATTTTCTTGATCAGTACAATGATGGGCTTTAACTAGTTAATTTCTAGGTTCTAATTTCTAAGTTAATTTCTACCTCCAATGTTTTTTGATCTTATAATTTCCTCCAATTCCTGATATATCTCTTTCTTGTCCATTATCTGGTAATTCTTCCTTTGGGGCTAATAACTTAGCTAAAGATAATATTCTGCTGAGGTGGCCAAATAGCACCCGCTCCCAAGTTGAGATACAGAGGTGAGGAGACAACATGAGAGTCTTCCTCATTCTTTGCCTCTTTTATATTTTTCCTCCCATTTTCCATAGTTATCTTCTTGGGTTCAAATATGGCCTCAGATACATACCAGCTGTGTAACCCTGGGCAAGTCATGTAACACAGTGTGCCTCAGTTTCCTCATGTGTAAAATGAGGTGAAGAAGAAAATGGAAAACTACTCCAGTATTTCTGTCAAGAAAACTCCAAATGGAGACACAGAGAGTCATACATGACTGAATAACTTCCCTCTCCATCCTGTATTCTTTTATAAAACTGTACTACTCTCTATCTCCTCTTGTTTAGTCATTCATTCATGACAGATTCTATGTGACCCTATGGACAAAATCCATGGGGTTTTCTTGGCACAGATACTGAAGTATTTTGTCATTTCCTTCTCCAATGTGTCCCCATTTTACAGTTAAGGAACTGAAGTAAGTGACTTGTCCAGTATCATACAGCTAATAAGTGAATGACTCCAGACTCAACGCTCTCTCCAATGAACTTTCTAGCTGCCCCCTTTTATCCCCTCTATATAACCCTATATTTTCTCTTTGAATGCTTTTGTTCACTCTGTTGGTTGTGCCCTTCCTCCCATTTCTCTCCATGTTTGAGAACTAAATTCACACAACTACCTCTTACAGGAATGTATTTCTCATAATCACTGAGGAATCCCTCACTCCTCACCCCCCCCACTTCACATAACACTTTGCTTCCACCATTTTAATGAACTTATCCAACATTCCTTTACCCTTTAGTCATTTGTATCTCCTAGATTGCCCCTCTCCTTGCTGGATAAATCCTGGTCCCAGACCTTTGGAGTTGTTCCAGATTGAACACTTGAATCTGAACACAAGTGCTAAATAAATTTGGGGGACGGGGTTGTACAAGCTAAAATGTTTCAGGTCTGGAAAATGCACCTGTCATTCAAGGACCTGTCTTGCTAACTACATTCAAAAAGGCTTGTGAACAACTTAGCTTCAGGGCAATACAGGAATTCAAAAAGCCTCACATAGACTGTGATCCACATCAGCATTGGGCTCTTCCATATCAGTGAGATCACAGGGTATTGAAGTAATGAGGAGAGAGAAAATCCTTCCCTTTCAACTCCTAAAAAAGAAATTTCAACCTACCCTTTTAATATTTGTACTGAATTGCAATCGTACAGAAAAAAAAAAAAAATTCTGGGAACATTTTGGAAATAATTAGAATAATCTGTGATGTCACCACTGTGAATCCTCTCCTTCAACATTTAGGTCTTTAAAAAAAAAAATAAGTAAAATACTGGTGAATCAATTATTTTCTTGATGCAGGTAACCCCACTGAAGAACAACAATCCCCTGCAGTAACACAGATAATAAGCCATACAGAGCTTTCCAATTCTTTGGTCCTCTCATCCTTGTCTTCTTATAAATCTGCCACAGGGAAATTGCCTCCATAACTCTGGGCTTTTAGTGAATATTAATAAAACACATCTGGTCACCAATGGATATTGCATGGATACCCTAGTACAGGGACCCACACTTGCCACCTCTTCCCTAATGAGTGGAACAGACTCTATACCTGTCACTGACATATATATGATGAACTGACTTGATTTAAGCAGGGTAGATATTTTACATGTGTTCTTAAAAAGTAACAAGTAACAGTTGCTGTATGTTTGGGCTTTTAATTTGAGCTGACATTCCAGCCAAAATGGACACACGCACAAGGCTGGCAGCAACGCATTGTGGTCCGAGGCATGAAATTACAGGCATGTCATAGAAATGGATCAAATTACCAAGGAAGGGAAAGGGAAAGGGATAGGGATTCATTGTTAATAGACAGAGAAACAGAGACTCATGATGTGGGAATTACCCTGTCTTTTCCTGCATTTCCCTTCTTTCCAGCACAACCTCCCCAGTTGAATGAAAAAACCACATGGTCTAGTATTGCACCAATTTGCCACTTAGTGCCCAAAAAAGAGTGGTCAACATGGTGGAGAAGTTGGATACTGCACCATATCACTCCATTAGGAGAAACTGAGTGTTGAAAAGAAAAGACTTAAGGGGACACATAATCCACTGTCTTCAAAGGAAAGAGAATTTAAATTTGATCTGACCTTTGAGAGCCAATTGAAAATGCAAAGAGGCAATCCTAAGGAAAGAAAGTTTTTGCAAAATTTAGAGATGTCCAAAAGTGGAATGAGCTGCCTCAGAATATGGAGGACTTCCCCTCACTAAAAAGTCTTCAAAGAGGAATTGAATAACAGACTACTTGTCTGGAAAGTTAATAAGGACATTTACTGATGTCCAGGTACAGATTGGCCTTGATCCCTTTTGAGGTCACTTCCATCTCCAAGATTCTGCCATATTGTTCATTAATGACAGGGACTACTGGTACTTGTTCAGTAAGGTTTGCATAAGTGTGTGCCCAGAATGAAAATATCCTGTTTTCCAAAAAAAGCCACGAGAATGTTAGGATAGAGCTTTGGAATTTGAAGGGGAAAGAAAAAGGTACAGTTGGTCCTGATGACATTTTTGATCATTTCTTTTCACAAAAGATAGTCTTTTATTCTCTTCTCATATTACATTCATATTTTCAAACTTTGGTTGGTTTTATGCTTATTATGTCAGGATTTCAGAAGAAGAGATAATTTGGACATCACAGCAAATACAGAGATACTGCCTGTAACTTCCTACCTTAAGGGATAGTTTGCCCCTGGCATAGGCCTTCCCTTGTTATTCAGGGCTTTGATTATGAAAAGATAGACCTAATTTCCAAACAGTACGGCCTCAAGGATTCTCACTTTTTTCTTGTGTAATAATAGGAAAAGCTCTACACTCAAAGTCAGAAGACTGACATTTGAGTGCTGACTTTGCCACTTAATTGCTATTTGTCCTCTATAATATCTCTGAGCCACAGCTTTCTTATTGT
Organism: Sminthopsis crassicaudata; assembly: GCF_048593235.1. NCBI lineage: Eukaryota > Metazoa > Chordata > Mammalia > Dasyuromorphia > Dasyuridae > Sminthopsis > Sminthopsis crassicaudata. The sequence continues at coordinate 507,838,474 of NC_133619.1, forward strand.
TAAAATAAGGAGGCGAATAAGTAAATCCACTATTTTAAGTGTTAGTAAGGAACTGTTATGCAGCTCTGAGCCATTGTTATTAATTGATTACTAAGCATTTGTTTTCTACTTTTCTGAGCTCTGATGGTCTCTGTTCTATATTTTAATACCCTGTATTGTAAGCCCCTCCCAACTGATATTGTGTATTCCAAGGACCCTCCCTTCTCTGACACTCTGTGTTTTAAGGGCCCTCCCAGCTCTGACACTCTGTGTTCTAAGAATCCTTCCAACTATAATACTCTGTAGTCTAAGGTCCCTTTTAGCCCTGATGTATGCTCAAATATGCCTCCCAACTTCTCTATTTTAAATTCCCTTATACCTCTGATGCTCTCTAAGTTTCCTGCCAGCCCTGACATTTTATTTTTCAAGTTTCCTTCCAGATCTGATATTCTGTGATCTAAGTTCTTTTCTGCTTCTAGCCTTTTATATCCAGCATTCTTATTCTTTATTTTGATATCTTTTCTAGCCCTATAGGTAACTAGGCCAATGGAACAGCAGGAAAAGGACAGAATGGGTTAATTGTTAAATTGGTAAATCTAAAGCTCTCCCAACATCTTGTTTGTCTGTGAAACTTCTTTTATTTTTCAGACATAATTTCTAAGGGTCATCAAGACTCTTTTCTCTGTGATTTTCTAAGAACCTTGGGACAGGGTTGTTTTTGTGTATTTATTGCATCTCTCGGCCAATGGCCATTCATTAGCTTCTAAGTGCATTTGCAAGTATCCAGGACGAAACATCCCTGACATGATATACTCTAATTTGTGTCAAAGCATGTGCCACTTCAGAAAAAAGACAAGGAGAGAAGTGATTGAAGAGTAATTTTCAGTTTTTAATAAGGCTTTCTCTGCTCCCTCCCCTTCCCCTTCCTTTGAATTACAGTGTAAGACATGACAAAGGAATGGAGAATCAAGGTCTCTCAATAATAAATTAACCTTCTTGTAAATGACATTGGCAGCACTTTCTGAAATCCCTAATAGAAACCCTTCTCTGCAAAAGCGCCCTGTGAATTCACCTCTGCCTGGTAGCAGTGATTTATTCATAGTGCCGTGGTATAAGTGGAACAAAATAGTAGGCCAAGGGAGAGCTGGAGTCAGCACATTGGAGACAGAGAGTGTGGCCAAAAATCTGTTCTCTGGAAGAGAGAAGAACAGCTGAGAAGCACCTAGCAGGGCCTGTGGAGTCAGAGGCAAAGATAGGCAGCATCTGGTGCGGCCGCAGGGTTCCAGACAGTTAGGACAGGCCGGAGCCTGCCTGGAGTGTGAGGGAGCAATAATAGCTTGTCCATGTCCCCAGACAAGCCGGAACTTTGGGCACTTCTACCCCAAGGCCTGGTTTGTGGTCTTTATGTTTGTTTTAATGGACATGGGAGCAGTGTACATCTCTTCTTCCTCATCCTCCTGGAAATCCCAAATAGATACTAACAGTCTTACACAATCCCTCTTCCTTCTGTGGGCTGAGTCCTTCCAGTTCTACCAGGCCATCAGCAAATGAATTGAAAAGCATTTACTGAGCACCTACTATGTGCCAGGCATTCAGATAAGTTCTGGAGAAACAAAGAAGACTAAAAAGGAGTGTGGGAGTCGCCCTGCAAACAGTTCTGTCTACATAAGATAGAGGCAGATGTGAGGAGGGGGAGAATTCTAGGCGAAGGGGAACAGCCTGGGAACATGGCAGAGTTAGCAGATAAAGTGTCCCCAAGGAGACCGATGGCCCTGGTTGGCACCGGAAGGGAAGGGAATTAGGTGTGAGAAAACTTGAAAGATAAGAAGGGTCCAAGTTATAAGGGGCTTTAGACACCAAACAGAAGATTCTAAAACATAGATGGTTTTTGCCTTCCTCCAAATGGAATGGAAACTCCTTGAGGTCAGATATTTTCATTTTGTTTTTCTTTATATGCACAGTATGGGATACCTAGTAGGTGTTTCATAAATGCTTGTACCTAATACCTAGTAGGTGTTTCATAAATGCTTGTACCTAATACCTAGTAGGTGTTTCATAAATGCTTGATAGAGGTGTTTTCTGTTCCAAGACTGCTTTAAGCTCTTACATTCTAAATTTAGCTTGATTCATTTAATTCTCACCTACATTTTAGATTCATAATATTCTAATGAATTAGACAGATACAGTAGATAGATATATAGATACAAGATAAATACATTGAATAGATAGATACATAAAGTTATATAGTTAAGTGCTGTTTGTTCCAAGACCTTTTCTAGTTCCAATATATCTTAACATCCAACATCTATCCCTAGCTTTCTCAGATACAGTAGATAGATATATAGATACAAGATAAATACATTGAATAGATAGATACATAAAGTTATATAGTTAAGTGCTGTTTGTTCCAAGACCTTTTCTAGTTCCAATATATCTTAACATCCAACATCTATCCCTAGCTTTCTCTGTTTTAAGACCCCTTCCAACTCCAAGTATATGATTCATAACCTCACTATGTATTATTTGGACCCATTTTATTATCTCCTTGTTTCAAAAACTGAGCATCCAAGAAGGAAAAATGACTTTTTAGAAAAGTGTCTTTAAAATGGCATAGCAAATTAGAAGCATGCTTAGTACTGGAACCCTGGCCTCTGGAATCCAAAACCAGCTTTGATTTTTACCCACCACTCTAATTTGCCTAACCTGGATTCTTCTTAGTTCTTATTTTTAATAAGGATTAATAGGGATTCTTGTGGGTTAAAGAAATATAATTTTTACAGAAAGGATGATTCAAGATTGTCAGTGAAGCTATAGTGCACTAAGATATATGCCTTCCGTTTGTGGTTGGAGTGTGGGAAAAGCTTTAGAAAACTTTTTGTTTTCTGGCTCTTGTTAGGCAGACTTCACACTGTGTGCTTAGTTTACTTTCAAATATGTAGCTTTTTTTGAACTTGAAAGTCTTGGCCTGGGGTGGTCCATGAGACAGCTGTCTTCCTGGAGAGGACCAGAGTGAAGGTCATCCTGGCTGGGATAAGAGAAAGGCTGGGATCCTGGAGACCCAGAGCAGGTCTTTCCTAGCTGTCTGACAATGGAGTAGGTCCATAATTTTTTTTGGGGGGGGGCTCAATGTTCATCATCTGTAAAAGAAGGTCAACATGGTGATCTCCAAGGGCCCCTTCAGCATTAAATCTTATCGTTTAGCATGTTAGGAGCTGGTGTTTTAGAGGCCCTGTCATTTCTAGCACTCTCTTATTGGCTCAAAAGCCAACATTATTTCTTCTAATTAGATACCAGCTTCTGGGCAATTAATATAGAGAATCAGATTCATAGAGAAGAGTGTTAGATTTGGGGTTAAAGGAGCTGAGTCCAGAGTTCTAACTTTCCTTGTAAATAACCTTAAGCCACTTCTTTATCCATCTCATTGGGTCTAAGGGGGCTAGACTAGAATATCATTAAAGTTTTCTTCCTGCTCTAAATACATGCATAGACCTGTGAATATCTTTCTGTGACCAGGGGCTGTTTCCTGGGAATGTCCCCTGATTATCCTGCACTGAGGAAAACTGTAGCCATATTTTCCCTTATTATTTCATTCTCCTTGAGAAAACAAGAGGAGAGGGAGCTTGAATTTCAAAATATTTGATCTGGTTAAGTGTGAGGGAGTTAATGATTTAAAGAGGAGATCTATGAGCAAAGTTCCCTCTAGGACTCATTTTTGCAGAGGGCCCAGGGCCACATTATTATAAGAGAGGGGGGTTAGTGATGTGGAAAGAGCATGGGTTTGGGAATGAGAAGCCCATCTGTCAAGTCTCAGCCCAGCCACCTGCTAGCTGTATATTCTTGAATCTCCAAGTTGATGATTCATAACCTCCCTGTGTACTGCTTGTTGATCACTTAAAGGACCAAATTATTTTACTTTGGAAACAGTCATTGACTTATTCAAGATGGCACAGCCATTTAGTAAGAATATCTGGGATTAGGATCCTGGTCTCCTGACTCCATCGCTGGAGTATTTTTTAACATATTTTATTAGGAATCAGTGGAATTCCTATGGTTTAAAGGAATATATGCATATATATAATATATAAACATCATATTATATTATATACAAGTTAAATAATTATATATCTCTTTAATTCATTTCTGTGTATATATATATGTATGTATATACATACATACATATACATATACGTATGTATGTATATACATATACGTATGTATATACATATACGTATTGCAGCATGGCTAATTTGCCCTTGTTTAGGCTTTAGTCTCCTAATATGAGGGGCCTCAGTAAGTGTCCTTCTAGCTCTGAATCTTGTGGCCTGTTATATTGAATGAATCTCATTGTTTTAACCACTGCATTCAAAAATGAGGCCTTTAGCCTATCTGCTAATTCCAACAGTCTTCTCCCAAATAGATTTTTGAGATTTCTGACAGACTTTATCTTATTACGAGCACTTTAATTTTAATTTTTGACAGCTCTTTTTTATATCAATTTATAAAAGCAGCTGCCAGTTTCTGTCCTGCCAGCTGGCTCATGGCACTGCCGACATTACAGCTTTGGGAAAGATCTCTGCATTTGTGTTTTTTCCCTTCTTCTTGTGGCACTATCTAACCTGGGGCTACAGAAGGGGACTGCACTAATAGCAATTGGGAATGCTTGGATTCTAGGTCTATATCTACCTTAGCTTAATTTAGACAAGTCTATATTTATTCTGGCCCTCCTCTTTCAAGTTTGTAAAGTACAGTCACAGGACCTGATGCTTATTGCCTCTGTGAGCTTGGACAAATCACCTGATGTCCTGAGACTGTTTCTTCATCTGTTGAATAGGGGTACTTAACTCATAAGACTCTTATATGGTTCATATGACTTAATATACATCATTTAAACTGTGGCCTGGGCCCTAGCATTACAACCTCACCCACCCCCAGCAGGTACTTGGTGGATATCTCAATATACTACCAATAATATATAAAGGTGAGGGGTCAGAGAATTCCAGGTATACAAAGGCCTGGAGGCAAGAGATACAGAGTTATATAGAACTAATGTGGAGTGATTGGAAGGATGTATAAACATTTTGGAAAAGTGAGCAGAGGCCAGGTTATGAAGGAGAAATTTGTAGTTGATTCTGGAAGTAATAGGGAGTGATGAGGATATTTTGACATGGAGAAGAATGAAAAAACACAGTCCGACCTGTGCATCTGTGTGGAGGATGGATTATAGTGTAGAGAGACTTGGATTTGGTTATACCAAGGAGTCTCTTACAGTAAGCCAGAAGAGAGATGGATTAAGCATTTGAATTAGGGTAGTGGCTGTATGAGTAGACATTTATGAGAGGTATAAAGAAAAGACAAAATTTGGCAGGAAATATGTAGAACGAGAGCCAAGAGTTCAAATAATAGAAAGATTGTAAGTCTGTATGTGTATCCATCTGTATTTAAAGTTCCTTCAATACTTTAACACGCTCTTTAGTATCATATTATTATTATTTTGTATTATATATTATGTATATTATATCAGCTGTAGATATTGGTGAAATTAAATTTAATATGGAGGAATAGTTACCTCACCTTCTCAGAGCTTCATCCCCATAAAGCTTTAAAGCCTTAATCTCTGGAGAAAAAAATAACTTTCCTTTCTATAGTGCTTTAGATTTAACAAAGTATATTCCAAACCCCATCAAGCTTTGCATTCCTACTAGATATCAGAGCTAGACATAGCTAGAGATCTCTCAAATCCAAGACCAGTATTCTTTCAACTAAACCCCAAAGCCTCCCTAGAACCTTATGTGTCAAGACCTAATCCTGGCTGTGGCCTAAGTCCTTAGGAGCCTTACAATCTCTCAATCAGCCCGATTCGTCCATGTAGGAGTTTGTGACAATCACATTCTCTGAGTCTGACAGAGGTAACACAAAAGCTTTATTGATTGTGGAAATTACTTTATCTTTTGGGCCTGAGCAAAATTGAGTTAATTTGAAATCATTGTGCAAGCTTCTTATGGCTTTTGTGGCAGAAAAGACTTTCTTTCCTCAGTGACAAGGCTCTTCTTATTATATGAAGGGCAGTAGAGAAATAAGAAAAAAAGGCCGCTTTAAGTCAAGAACCTCTGTACATATGGTTTTAGTTTTGGGACTCCCTCCTTCCTGCAGTTATCGAAGTCTGTCCCAGACTCACAACTAATGTAAGCACAGCTTGTTTCCTATTACATGACAGTCTGATTTTTATTTCCAGTGGTGCCACGGAGGGAAAGAGTAAATGCATGAGTGCAGAGGAGTCTGTATGTTTTGGCAAAGGGAGAGCAGGCCGTCTGCACTAAAACAAATAGACTTCTAGGGCTCCATTTTCTACAAAGCACCATCCAAGGTTCCCCAAGCCAAAAAGTGCAAATTATTCGTTAGGCAGAGTGTGTGTTGAGTTGGAAGCATGGGACCTTGCCCTGGTCACAAAGCTGATTTCCATATAATACTCTCTGCACATGGGAAGGAACAATCATTCTGAGAGAATCCACTGCTAAAGATTTTCCAGGTTAGGAAAACATCCCAACAACCCCCTGCAGGGAGCTAATAATAAGTGTTGTTCTCTCCATTGTAAACAGGACAATACTGAGTCCTAAAGAAAGAAAATTATTTTCACCAAGCCATTCATTTCATAAGTGTCAGAGCCAGGATTAGAACTCAAGTTGACCAATTGCAAGTCTATAGACTGGTGCCTACTTCATCTCATTGTTGAGAAGGATAATTAGTCATGGTACCTAATCAGGTCCTGATTTCCCTGGTTATTATTCTTCCCAAGTTTTATGTCTTAATATTCAATTTTATTTGAAAGCAGTCCTATAATTTCCTTGGTCTAGGGAATTCCCCAAAGCAGTTTAGCCACTTTTTTGTGATTTATAATTCCACAGATTGGTTTAGAGGATTCACAAAAGAGGGGGGAAATGCTAAAAACATAGTGAGAGGTTAAGGGACTTGCCAAGGGTGATTCAGACAGTTCTTGATGTAAGCTGGATTTAAATTAAATTTAAATCCTGACAGTAAAGTTTATACTGGACTCTCTGCACATAGTAGGTGTTTAATCAAATTTAATTCAACACGTATTTGTGGCTTACTCTGTATATCCAAAAGAAATAATAATAATAATCCTTCATCTCAGGAGCTTGTTGTCCACTGGAAAGAATAGAAGTGAAACAGATAAGTAAATGCAAGGTAACTTGGAGATCTGGACTAGCTTAAAAGAAAAGGTGTGGTAGGGAGTACCTGAGCAGTCTTCAGGGAAAGCTAGTTAATATTTTTGGAAGAAAAAAGTTAATAAATGGATGAATACTCGAAGTAAGATTCCTAACAAACAAATGGATTATTTCTTGTCCCTTGAGCACATGCTCATTCAATAAATGCTAATTGAATTGAATCAATGCTCAAGGAAGAAGGTTGTTTATTTCCATTTTGTCCAAACCATTAACCTCCAGGAAACTCAGCACCATGGAGGGGATACAAAGTTCTAAACACCTGTGCTTGCAGAGCTCCAACTCTGCAGGTCCTACCCGGATTGGAAGATTTGGAGGCTGGATCCTTCCTACCAGGAGCAGCCTACCTTGGGGAGGAGAGAGCAGAAATGCTAGGTTGAGAACAGGGCAGTGAATATTTCAGCTAAAGTAATTCTTGAAGACAAGGGACTTCGGACTTGAATCAGGAGAAATCCAATAGAAAGAGCATCATACTAGAAGGGAAAAAAAAAGATCCAAGTCCAAAAATAATACCTGAGATGCCTCTGATGTTTCTTGCAAAATAGAGTGCATCCTGCCATTCATTCTATTAGGGTTCTTCATTCAATAAATTAACAAGCAATTGTTAAATGCCCATCACTATGTACAGGCATTGTGCTAGGCCCTAAGGACATAGGCTGATACTGTCCATGGGGCCTACATCATTGTGGGAGATATCAACACATATGAATAATAATAACATTTATAGGATTTTAAAGTTTGCAGAGTATTTTACATAGGTTACCTCATTTGGTCCTCAACACAATCTTCCTAGATAAGTGCTATTATTAATCTTCAGTTTACAGAGGAGTTAAACTGAGACAAGAAAGACGAAATGACTTGCCTAGTTGACATATAACTGGTAAAGCTTAAGGACAGTCTATGTTGGCCATTAGAGTTTACATATGCACTGAGACTTTGAGATACCCTCCATGCTCTATTAAAACCCAAGACTGCATTAAGACTTTTAGGACACTCTCTATTCACTGTTAAAGCTTAAAGGTTATTCTAAGACTTTTAAGCACCTTATGTTTTTTATTAGAGCTTAACTAGTCTAAGATTTTTGGGACACTCAGGATTCATGCAGTCATTGTGTACATCATTGTTGCATCTGTTTTTAACAATCTGCATCAATTTATAGTGATCTACCCATGTTTTTCTGACTTCCTCAAAGCCTTCAGAGAAATGATAACTAGTTCAATAGGAAGTATCTTGTCATTTCTGAATGGCTATCTCCAGATGAAAAACAGTTGACTTCTCTCTTTAATTAACCCAACTTTCTATCAATGTACGTTAAGGTTAAAAAACAATACTGAACAAAGTTTTCCAGTCCCCAGACAATGAGGGAAGTGAAAACTAAGGTTTGTTGAGTTAAAATTAATTATCCCATCCAAAGGATCCATCCAAGAAGCATTATGAGGTGTCTGCCTACAAGTAGGGCTAGTTAGGGCTAAAAGCAAGACTTGATGCTATTCCAAGCTTGGTGAGAGGAGGGGATTGCTGATGGATGCCGGAAAGCATTTCCAAGAAAGGTCACTGAATTGAGAGTCTCCATTCAAGCCTGGGCTCTGTTCTTTGATACTCAACCTTGGACAAGCCATTCACCACACTAAGTGAACCTCGGTTTCCACTTCTGTGAAATGAGAGTTGGATTAGAAAACCTAAGGTCCCTTCTAGTTCCAAAGCCTATGATAGTTTCTCACCAGAAGAGAATGAGGACTGAGATTCCTGTTGGAAAGCTAGTATTTTCTTGAGATTATAATCTGGTCTTGACATGAAGTCAGGAAGATAAAGTTCAAAACCAATTTCAGATACTTCCTTCACTTCCAGTGTGAAATCACTTCCCCTGACTACCTCAGTTTCCTCATCTGTCAAATGAACTGGAAAAAAATAGCAAGCCATTCCAGTGTCTTTGCCAAGAAAATCCCAAATGGGGCCATGAAGAGCTGGACACGACTGAAATGAGTGGACAACAGCATCAAAGAAAGGCAGTCATTGTATATTGAAAGGAGACTGGAGTTGTATGAAATCCAGCATCCTAAATTTATCTCTCACTGCCTTTGTGACACTTCCCTAGGGACTCAGCATTCTCATTTAACATGAGGTTACAAAGATTAGCCAATCTTTGAAGTCCTTTCTAGTTCTGGGCAAATAGAATTCTGAAGGGGGAAGATCACTCGTGCCTGGGGAGAAGAGACAGAAGTGGCAGAGACAGGGGTTTGATCCAGCAATTATCATGACAATTAGGCTTCTTCCCCGGGTCTTTTCAACATCAGTGCCCTTTTTACAGGACCAGGGACAAATTATATAATCTGTGATCATATACTAGAGATGCTAAGTAAGCTTTCATTTTATCCTGTCAAGATAGGTAATTGTATTCAAGTCTTGAGTATCCATTATAATGGGAGATAAGGATGAGGTGGATAATTGAAATCCAGAGACAATCCCCAGACATCATTTTAGGTACCTTTCAACTTTGCAATAGTATTTTAAAATGAGAGCTGCAAATAGCCAGTAGAAGGATGCAATTGAAATTTTACCTCTTCTTTCTAACTCTGCCTATTTAAATCACCCAAATTTAACAATTATTTCACCTTGACCTACTATCAATATGGAAATGCCCTTTCTATGTTTACACGAACATATGTATTTATTTTCATTCATTTATTTATTTTTACAAGGCAGTTAATTGGGGTCAATGACTTGCCTAGGGTCACACAGATAGTAGTGTTTAATATCTAATACCAAATTTGAACTCAGTCCTCCTGACTTCAAGGCCAGTGTTCTATCCACTGAGCCATGAAGCTGCCCCTACACATGTATTTATTTACATGTATATAGATAATATATGTGTATGTTTGTATATACATAAATATCTATTTCTACATTCTTACTTCATAATTCATAGACTAGGTGATTACTAAGGTCTTTTTTTAAGTCTATGTTCTCAGATCCCTTCAAGCTGTAATATTCTATAATCTTTATTCTAACATTCTGTGTTTTGTAGTCCTTTCTAGCTCTGACATGGTACATGGCTCTTCCATCTTCCAGCTATAATCTTACTACATTTAAGGTTTTTCCAGCTTTGTATTTTCATGTACAATATTATAACATTCTAGGTACTAAGTTTCTTGCTGAGTCTTACATTCTGGGTTCTGGGTTATAACTTTAAATGCACTAAAGTTTCTTCTAGGCCAGGCCTGAGAGTGCTGGGATTCCAAGGATTTGGGTTTCAATCCCAATTTTGCCACTTAAAGCCGATGTGTTGTTAGTTCTGTTCAGTTTAGGCTATTAGAGTCTCAGTTTCTTCCTCTGTAAAATGACAAGATTGGATTAGGTGATTTGGAGCTCTCTTTATGCTCTAAACTCATGATTTTCTTATTCTGTGAGATGTACTTAGCTTTCAGAGAGTCCCATTGTGGTTTTTTGTCTTAGTGCTAAAGATTGAAGGAGAAAGGCGACAGGGAAAAAGATGAAGAGACAATATGATGATAGCCCTTGATGGATAAAGAAAGTTGTCAGAATTCTCTAGCCAGTTTGCTTATCTCTATTTTCTTTTCTTTTTCTATATATTAGTCTTCCCAGGAGCCTGGGAAGAAAAGGGGCTCACTCAGTGATCACGAGTTAATCTTGTATTACACACACAAACACACACACACTCACACACATGATACCTTCCAACACACTCTACACACACAATACCTTCCAAAGATTCAGAACCCAATGAATCATCTAGTAAAACAGCTATATTGACACCCACCTTACGTTAATGGAGTCTATGAGAGGGCACTAAGGGGGAAAAAACAACAATAAAAGCCTGAGTTTCCTTGCTACTATCATGTAAAGACATACTCATGTCCAGCTGCCATGTGTAGAAGCCTTGGACTAGAAAGAAAGAAGCCTTCTGTAACAGGGTGTAAATAGTGAAGAGAAATCTCCATAGGATTAGCATTTAGTAGTTAATGAGCCTTTTATGAGCCTTTCACATCTTCCCAGAGGAAGGAGACAGGAGGTAATATCATCCTGGTACATCTACATAGAGTTTTAAGGTTTACCGGAGTGCCATACATTCGCTATCTTATTCCATCCTCACAACAGCTTATAGAGAATAAGTATTATTATTCCAATTTTACTGAAGAAATTGAGGCTCAGAGAGAGTCACTTGCTCACAGTTCTGCTTCTGTTAAGTGTTAGAGCTGGAATTCAATTCCAGGGAGATAACCATGCCACGAACCTGGTGGGTCACCAAGGGACTATATTTTCCTTGTCTGAGAGGGGGACTTTCCAACTCTGTTAATATTGACTTATATTGTGGCAGCTTTATGTTTGCAAACTACACTTTGCCTACACGTAATCCCCATAACAACCCAAGGCAGTTGATGATTCAATTCAGCAAACATTTATTAAGCATCATATATGTGCAAGGAAAGCATTATTATCTTCATTTTGCAGACGAGAGAACTGAGTTTAAATGTCTCGCCCCAGGTGATAAAGTTCATTTCGACACAGGTTGGACTAAAGTCCCTTTAACTCTAACAGTGCATCATCATTGTTTACCAGAACCATTCATTCAGGGGACAGTCGCACTTGGTCACCTCTCCTTCTCAGTCCTTCGGGCAGTGTGGTTTAGTCAGAAGAGCAGTAGAATTGAAGTAACAAAACAAACCTGAGTTTTTATCCAGGTCCATACCTCCCAGATGAGTAACCTTTAGGTTTCTCCAGAGGCTGCTAGGGAGTGCGATAAATAGAATGCTCAACTTGGAGTTGGGAAGATCTTCGTTCAAATACTTTGTTATATACTATTTTTATTATTGTTCAATGGTTTTCAGTCAAGTCCTACTCTTTATGACCTCATTTGGGATTTTCTAGGCAAAGATATTGGAGTGATTTTCCATTTCCTTCTCTGGCTTATTTTATAGTTGAGGATAAGGGACTTGCCCAGCATGACATAGCTAGAGACCAGATTTGAATTCAAGAAGATTCAAGATACTTATTGGTTTTGCAATTCTCTGCAAATCATTTAACCCCTCTGTGACTCAGTTTCCTCATCTGCAGAAAGAGACAATAATAACATCCATCTCCTCAGATTGTTAGGAAGATCAACTGAGATAACGTGTATAAAACATTTTACAACCCTCAAAACTATTTTCATTATTATTATCATTGGACCTCATCTCCCTCTTCTGAAGAGAGGGTCATTAGGGTCAATGACCTTTAAGGTACCTTGCAGATTTAACTTAGAAAATTAGATCTTAGTTTCTGAGTGAGCCCCTGATGCTTAAACCTCACAAGGCACTCCAGACTGGTGATAGGGCATCCATCTGAATGTTTTGTGAGCTTTCTGGCTATGGGAGGTGGCCAGAACATTTAAGGGCCTGAGAAAACTAATGTTGGAATTGATTGAGCCAGTCCTCCCCAATTGCTTGCTAGCTAACCAACCAGCTTTTTCTTTACCCTTAGACAGAGATGCCCCGAGATATCTCAGAAGTGATCATTCTTAGTGGCAATAGCCAGTTATAAAATATTTAACTCGAACATATAATTACATTACCATAATCTCTAATAAGATTGGTGTCATACAGACAACTGCCTTGGCCCATGGCCCAAAGATATAGACCCACATTATTAAGTTCAATGTAACCTAGTAGATAAATAAGGAAAAGATTCTGCTAAAAGTTCTGTGCTGAGAACCAATGTGCAATGTAATTATTGGAAAGGAAAATCCACGGGAGTCTGATGATTTGTCCAGCTCACTAAAACATTTTATCTGGTTACATCTGTGTAAATGTAATTCACATCTATAATTCCTTAAGGGTCACAATGACAGCTCTTGCCAAGGCATGTTTGGCCCTACAGAATCTCATTATAGAAGGTAGCAGTAACGTGCTAGAGAGGAGGCAATTGCATAATATTGTATATGGCAGAAAAGACTTACAGGACTTGGAGTTTAGTTACCTGTATTTGAATCTCAGCTCTGATATATTTATTTCCTGTACTAGGCAGAACAAATAACTATCCCTCTCTCATCTGCACAATAAAGATACTAATTCCTGAATTGATTCATTTATTCATCAAAAGTATTAAGTACCTAGTTGCACAGGGTGCTATGCTGGACACTATAAATACAAAGCCCAAAGCGAAACACTGGTGAAGAGATATGCTTAGAAAAAATAAAAATTTTGGAACACAAGTTTTGCAAAGGTGAATGTTGAAAACTATCTTTGTATGTATTTGGAAAAAAAATGAAAAGCTATTTTAAAAAAAATAAAATTTCTACCATGTGGAACTTATGAACAAGTAGGGCTATATGACAGACAGATAACTATGACATGGAGTAATATATGAAAAGTGAAAAATAATATATGAAAAGAGAGAGAAAAATGGTTCTATAGGCAGCCTTAGTGCCAAAGTTATCACAAATGGTGGTGAAGGGTGAGGGTGGTTTGGGAAAGATTTCTTAGAGAAAGTGGAATTCTAATTTGGCATATAAAAATAGCAGAAATTCAGCAAGTAAAGATGAAGATTAACACATTCCCAGCAGTGGTGGTAATCAAGCAGTTGATCAGCAAATACTGATTAAGCAACTATTATGGTTCAGGCACAGGGCTAGGTATTGGAATACAAAGACAAAATTAAAATTTAGAGCCAGTGGATTTCATAGCTAACAGGGGTGGGATTGGGATCAGAGAGATCAATTCAAAGAATTGGAAGGTCATATGCAAGGTATATTCAGGAATTTGGAATAGTCCACATCGGCTGAATTTTAAATTATACAAAGGGAGTAATGAGATGAGACTAGAAAAGGAAGGATGGTATTAGATTGTGAAGACCTTTGGTTGGAAGGTTATTAAGAGTTTGACTTAAACAATTTGGCTCCACCACTATGATGAATGGCCTGTAGATTATGCCATATGAGGATTAGCCAAAGGATATGGGAATGTCTACAAACAAGAATATCAGTGGAATGAACAAACAAGAAGAATGAATGAATGAAAACTTACTTATTAAGCACTTTCTGTGTATTAGGTACAGTACTAAGATAGGGACACAAATACAAGAAAACAATTTAGTATCTGCTTAAAAGACTTTAAAAACATCTTCTCAAACTCTGTCATTTTACAGAATGAGGAAATTGAGAGGCTGAGAAGAGATGTAACTTGCTAGAAGTCTCACAGATAAGTGGTAGAAGAACTTGGACTTCATGCATGAACTGATTTCTTCAACCTTATTGTTTCTCAATAGAGAAATCTTTTAGTTTAAAAGAGAGCTTTAAAATTTAAAAATAAATCTTTTAGTTTATGCTGATATTTAACAAAGTCTTAAAAAAAAAAACCCAGAAACTTTACTCTAAGCAGAAGCTTAGAGCTTTTTACATACACAATATAATTTATTGGCAATGCTATTGAATCTACCAAAGATAAGGTTAATCCTTGTCAGCTGTTTGGTGGAGGGAGATGGTAAGGTTAGAACCAGGTTTCTAAGTCCGTGTAGTGGGTGGGTAAGAGAATAAAAACTCTTTCCTTAGTTGGCAGAAATCAATAGTGCTCCAAAAACAAACGCTCTTGTAATTTATCATCTCAGTCATTGTGTGACTCATGTCCAACATTGTTTTATGTGCTCATGAGAATCCATGTCATTTGTGCTGAGGTGTTCCCAGCCACAGCTAACAATGGTTACCCACTTGCATTGTTATTTCTAAATTACCATAGATGCAATGGAAAGAAAAGGTTAGTTTTAGAAACTAGGAGCAGAAAGCAGAAACTCATGGTTTCACGTTAGCCGATTTGTCCATTGTCAAATCTGCTGCTGCAAAGCACAGCATCCCAGTTTCAGAGGTGGAAGAGACCTCAGGAATCCCTAATCTAAGATGTAGCTGATAAGGAATCTCCAAGAGCTACATTCCCAAGGGGTTCTCCAGCCTCCATTTGAAAGAACCATGTTGAGACTTCTCTCTATTATCTCCCTAAGGAGCCCAGTGCCGCTTTTGGACAGCTCTGAGTAATTACGAGGGAGTAACATTGAGGCAATATTGGGCTCTCTGCTACTTTAAGCATTGTTTCCAATTCTGTTCTCTGGGGACAAGGAGAACACATATAAACCTATGATATCCCTTCAAAAATTTGAAGACTATGATTGGGCTTTTCATTCTCCAACTCAACCATCCCTTCTACAGCACGATGACCAATTTACATAAGGCAGATAGATGATAAGACGATTCTTGTTATCCCAGTTATCTGAGAACACAGGGAAGGAAACAAAATTGAGCAACCACAAAACTGCTTCCTCCACCCCAAAAGAGTTTAAGTCAAGAAGATAAGATGTGATTGATGGCCATTGTTGGACTCTTTGTGTTATGTCAGGAGAAATCTGGATAGAGTCCCAACAATGAGGGAACTGAAATCATGCCTTTTGTGTGTGTTTGTGTGAAATAATAATAGGAGTTAACATTTATATCACACTAAGTGTCAGGAACTGTACTCAACAATCATTATCTCATTTGAACTTCACAGTGCTGCTAGGAGGTAGGTGGTGTTATTATTCCTGTTTTTCAGATGAGGAAACTGAGGCAAACAGCTTTAAGTGACTTGTTCAGGGTAGCAAAGCTAGTAAGCATCTGAGATTAGGGTTCCAGACTCCAGGTCCAGAATTCTGCCACTGTGCTACCTGCCTTGATAAATTTTAAAATGTTAAAAAGTTCCTTGAATAACTACTCCTTGTACATAGTAGATGCTCAAATATTCATTGGATTTTAATTTTAAAAGAAAATAAAACTTGTACAGAGGAAACAATTAGAGAAGGACAAAGACTTAATATGAATAAAGGAAGACTACTCTTTGGCCTTTAGGCCAGGCTTAGATTGTTAGATTTGGGTATTTGATTGAAAGCAGATGGTAGGTTTTTCAGTGATGATGAAAATTGAGCCTTCAGGAAGTGACAGTGTTGTACAATTGAAAGCACTGTATTTGGAATCTGAATTGAGATAGAATTTTGGGCTTCACCATTTATAACCTCAGGCAAGTCATTTGATCCATAGTTACCTCTTTCCTTATCTGTAAAATGGGAACAATAATATCCCCTGCCGAAGTCACAGAATGATTATGACAGTCAAATGAAATAATAGAAAGTGAGGCAAAAACATAAAGTAAAAGGCTGGCTTTGTTACCATTCTCTTGTCACATTTCAGTAGTGTGTTGACCTAGAATAGAAATTTTTGAAACCCATCCACTGAGAAAGACAAGTTAGATACTCCAGAATAAGGGAGTGGAGAAGGGGGAAGGGAGTGTATGATCAGCACCTCACAGCAGCGAGAGTGTTTCTTTGGCACTGACCCAATGCCAATCTGTAGTGCAGAGGGAGAAAACTTCTTTCAGATGTTGACCTGGCCCTGCTCATGTTCCTGTGTCTGGGAGATCACAAGTTTAATTTGTTTTGACAGTGGTACTCCCTGGAAAGATTTCACCAAGCACCTTCTTCTCTTCAGTACATCAAGAAAGCTATGTTTGTCTTATTATTCTTTTCCAAGAGGAGTTTTAGTACTTTTTTAGTAGAATATATACACACAGCTAACCATTTTTATTCATTTAGTTTCATTCAACCACATTTTATCTTGTTCTTATTTATTTAGATTGCACATAATCTGGATATGCTATCTAAAATGCTCATGTTGTTAGGTCAGAGAAAAAGTTCCTTCAGAAATATGTTAGACCTCTGAGAGGTTGAAGGTACCATTCTAATGCTTTAGCTTATAAACCCTCACTAATGCGATCCTATAATAAGTTGGTTAATATGAATTAAGCCAGCTATATTTATTTAATTTTTGTAAAAGGGGAATTTCTAAGATTATAATAAGAAAAATTATTACCAATTATCTCCATTTATATCCTCACCCCAAATTGTGACTCTCTCCCAATACACACAAAGTTAAGAGTATATTCTTACCTGTTAAATGCTTTGGGGCTAGGTGGAGTGGAATGATTTTTGTCTTGTTTTTAGGAAACACAAAATATACATTGCCCATTTGTGAAGTAGAGTACTATAATGGAAAAATCACTGAAGTATAAGTTAGGAGATCTGGGTTCTATTATATGTTATGCTGCTAGAGATAGAAGAGACTGTCAGTCTCTTTCATTCAATAAAGGTATTTGTTTTCTCCACTTTAAACGAGAAAGTCAGACCAGATGACTTCTAATATTCAAGGTTATAAGGTCCCTTTTTATTCTGTCACTCTATCCTAGCTTCTAATATTCTATGTTTTAAAAGTCCATTTCAACATTTATATTCTTTGTCTTAAACTCTATCATTCTATAATCTATTTTAAGATCGTTTTCCAGGTCTAAAACTGTGTTTCATATTTACTATTCTCTGTTCTAGAATCTTTTCCTACTCTAACATTCTGGATTCCATAGATGTCAAAGAATTCCTCCAGAAAGAAACATAATGTCAGTGTTCCCACAGTACAAGTGGGGACTCCCAGCTATCAAGTGAGGCCCCCTTCAGTGTCCATCCCTGGTGCACATGCAGAGGAGCTTTCAAAAGGGCTACCTTCTCTTTTTGTAGGAATCAAACCCAAACAGGAAATACTTGTCATCTTTCTTAAAAAATCCCTGAAAGGCAGTTGTCCAACTATGGTGCTCATTTTCTTTCTAAATCTCACTTGGATAAGACCCCTGAATGTAGCATGTAAGCACATCCTTATCAATGAATGGTAACAAAGATTACTTATTTTGGAAAGTTTGGAAAATTGTAAATGCATTTGAAAGTGCTGAACACTAAAAGAACAGTGATGATAAAATATGAAGCGGGTCTCCATTTGAATAGAAAGAACTTTCACATTTATTGCTTCATTTTTTTTTTGTTACAGTGTATTCTGTTTTTTTCTGAGTGTGTCTTGGAAGAAGGGAATGGAATAAGTATTTATTAAGTATCTAATGTGTGCCAGGTATCAGGTTAAGTGCTTTATCTCATTTGATCCTCAAGTAACCTTGTGAGATAAGTGTCCTTATTATTCCCATTTTGCAGTTGAGAAAATTGAGACAGATAGTGGAGAAAAAAAAAGTGAAGAGAACAAAAAAGGTCTATTGAAGAAAAAGATTGGCAATTCCTTCTTTTTCAAGTAGCATAACACAATTTAAAGGCATTTTTCTCATTAGCTTTTTAATTTTTCTTTTGCATCATTCTTATTTCTCTTCCCAGTTTTCTATCTCTTTTACTTAATTTTTATAATCCCTTTTGAACTCTTCCATGCCCTGTGACAAATTTCTATTTTTCTTAGAGGCTTTAGATACAGGAGCTTTGACTTTGTTATCTTTTTCTGAGTGTATGTTTTGATCTTTCTTGTCACCAGAGTAACTTTTTAATGGTCAGAATCTTTTTCTGCTGTTTGCTCATTTCCCCAGCCTATTATTTGGCTTTTTATTAAAGTAGGGCTATAGTTCCAGGGTGGAGGGTGTACTGTCCCAAGCTTCAGGGGATTTTATAGCTGTTTTCAGAGATCCTTCCAGGGATCTGTAAGTTTTCATTCTTCCAAGGTGGAATGATCCAAGGAGAAGTGTGCTTATTTCTCTTCTAACCTATACTCTGGTCTGAATGGCCACCAGAACCCCTCTCTGCCCTAGAACAGTGAAAAAGGTCCCATATCTACTCTGGCTATAAGTTGTAATGTGCTAATGCTCTCCCTCACCTCGGGACTGTGAATCAGGACTGTGTTCTAAATGTGAGTATGGCCAAAACCTCAAAGTTCCTTTCTTGGTGCTAGTAGAGACTTCCTTCTATACATCTGCTCAACTTCTATACTTCCACAAAGGAAATCTAGGAACATCTGTTTAGGACTAATCAAAGAGTTTTACAAAGATAATCTACTCTACCACCTTTATTTTAAACATGAGCAAGCTAAGACACAGGGAGATTAAGGGCCTGGTCCAAGCTCACATATACATTAAGTGGCAGAGATGAAAATCAAAGCCCCAGGGACTCTAACTTCCCTATAGCCTTCAAGCATAAACTGGATGGCCACTCTTTAGCATGCTGGAGATAGAATTTCTATTCCATTATAAAAAAGTCTAGGACAACTGAGGTCTTGTCTAACTTGAAGACTCAATGATTCTGATGGTCTACAGCTAGGCTAGATATAAATGGGTCAAATTAGCCTTGAGAAGAGAATGCATTGGAAGAGCTAAGGTTTCACATTTAATTATTAACCAGAATTACTGCTGTGCTTGTGTTTATTTGGAATGAACACATAGAGTGTGGGCAGGATTGACATCAGGTAGGTATAAAGAACAACTCTTCTTTACAAGGAGAAATAGATAATTATAGATGAGTTTCAGTATATAGTGAATAGAGTACTGAACTTGGAATCAGAAAAACCTGAATTCAAATCCTTCTTTTGACATTTATTAATTGGAAAGCACTGAAATTCTTTGGAACTCATTTTTCTCAATTATAAAAATAAAAAGGTTTGATTATGCAATCTCTAAGTCTATTCCAGCTTTAATCATTTATGTTCTAAGTTCTCTTCTAGTCAGAGGATTCTAAAATCTTATAGTAATTTTACAGTGATTGAGCTGCAAGGAACCTCAGAAGTCAACTAGTTTAGCCTAAATTTATAGATGAGGAAACTGAGTTTCAGAGAAAGGAAATTATTTTTATTTCTAAATTAGAAAACCCTTCCAACTTAGTAGGAGAAAACAAGAATCCAGATCTCTCAGCTCCCAATTAGTTCTCTTTTCATTACTCAATGATGCCTCCCCTTAAGCTCTATATTCAATCATTCTACAATCTAAAATGGGATAATAATAACAGCTAAAATTTATTATGGGCCAGACACTGTATGTACTAAGCATTTTACATTAATATCTTATTTGCTTCTGACAACAATCTGGGGGAGTAGGTACTATTATCATCCCCATTTTACAAGTGAAGAAACTGCAGCGAATTGGTTAATCAACTTGTCCAGAGTCACATGGCTAATAAATGTTCGAGACTAGATTTGAATACTGGTCTTTCAAACTCTAGGCCCAGGATGCTACCCATTGCACAACCTAGATATTCCTAGGTCTATTTGGCCTTTAACATTTTATCTTCTAAGTTCCCACTCTCACTCTCTTCTATCCTATGTTGGAGGATCTGTGAGGCTATTTTGGGGAGGGAAAGATAAGGGAGGGAGGGAGAGGTAAGGGAAGGAGGGAAAGGTAAAGAAGGAAGAGAGAAAATTTTGGAACACAAAGTCCTACAAAAATGAATGTTGAAAACTCTCTTTATATGTCTTTAAAAAAATAAAATGCTGCTGAAAATTTTAAAGGCATGTTCAATTCCGATAAACTTGTGATACAGAGAGCCATCTGCACCCAGAGTGAGGACAGTGGGGGCATGAATCACAACATAGTATATTCATTTTTTTGTTGTTTGCTTGCATTTTGTTTTCTTTCTCATTTTTTTCTTTTTAATTTGATTTTTCTTGTGCATCATGATAATTGTGGAAATATATATATAATAACACATATTTAGCATATATTGAATTACTTGCTCTCTAGAAGAAGGTGTGGGGGGAAAGGAGGGAGAAAAATTTGGAACACAAGTTTTTGCAAGGGTGAAGGTTAAAAACTATCTTTGCATATATTTTGAAAATAAAAAAATTATTGTTTTAAAAAGGCATGCTAATATCCTATGTTCAGACCTTCTATATTTGAAAGCCCCTTCTTTTTAATATTATTTTTAATGTCATTTTTTTTACATAGCTGTAATTTTCCCCTGACTCCCAATACATCCAAACCCCAATAGAATCCTCTATCTCTACCAAAAATATAATTAAGCAAAACAAATCAGCATATTGTCCATATCCTTCCAGACCTCATTCCAGTCATATAGCCAGTCTCTTGTCTACCCAGAGGAAGGAGCCGGGCTTTAGTCAGTCCAATAAAGTTATCATTAATCCTAGCATGGACAATGGATAAAGCATCAGCTCTGGAGTTGATAACCTACATTCAAATCCTGCTTCAGGCTCTAGCTGTATGACCAAGTCACTTAAACTCAGTTTGCCTCAATTTCTTCATCTGTAAAATGATCTGAAGAAGGAAATGGCATATCACTCCAGGATCTTTGCCAAGAAAATCCCAAATGGGGCCACAAACAGTCAATCTAAAATAATTCAACAACAGCCAGATTCTTTTTGTAGGATTGAACTTTCTATTTTTGTGTTCATCTTGTAAATAATTCTATTTCTGCTTACTTCTCTCTGTATTAGTTCTTCCCAAATTTATCTGAATATTCCACCTTCCTCATTTCTTATAGTACAATAGTATTCCATTATAGTCACACACCAGTTTGTTCATTTACTCCCCCCCAATTAATGGATACTCTTATTCTTCCCAGTCCTTTGCTACTATATAAAGGGCTACTATAAATATTTTTGCATATACTGGACCAATTCTTCTTTCTTTGACAATCTTGGGGGTAGAATAAGCCTGGAAATGGTACCATTGGGTCAAAGGCCATATAAAGTTTAGTGATTATTCTGGTCTGATTCCAAACTATGTCTCAGAATGTCTGGAGCACTCTACGACTCCTTTAGCAGTACATCAGCCTGTCTGTTTTCTCACAGCTCCTTTCACAATGACCATTTTCATCCTTTGCTAACCTTACCATAATGTTTGGTGTGAGGTAATACATTTTTAATACTGAAATTCTATTTTCCCTCTTCTAAAATGCTATGTTCTAAGGTATTTTAAGCTCTAATATTTCATTTTCTGAATGGTCTTCTTATTCTCTTTTTAATCTAAAATCCCTTCTACTCTGGATGTTACTTTTTTTAATCTAATAGCCCTTTTTTAATACCTATGAGTTTGAGTTCCCTTGTACATGGTCTTTCTTGTTTAGAGCAGAATTTTATTTCATACTCCATACTACTATCACACATTCCATCCATGAGCAAAGAAAACAGTCAAGTGACATTCAAAAATTTATGAAAGAAAATTGAAGTTCTACAGAAGGATTTTCTTTCCTTTTCCTACCTCCATTTCAGAAGAGAAACCAAAATCAAAGGCAGTCTCCCAAGTCTATCAGCTCCCCTAGCACATGCACTAGATTTTAACCATGTTCTCAATTAGAAGAATTAATTATTCATAAAGATCTGAAATTTTAATTCCTATCAGAACATATCTCGAAATGTTCTTCTCTTAAAGCAACTGCAGCTTGAAGAACAGAAAATATCTTAGAACCAGGCAAAGTGTTTTGACATGACCTCGGTTATGATTGAGAGTATCTTGTTATTTGACATCAGAGTAAAGATTTAGAATTTTGGCTTCTCCTAGCAAAAGAGACTTCAGAAGTCATCCATTTCAACCTTTCACTCTATCACTCCCCTACTCAAGTTGGAATTCTCTATCCATTGAAATCTGATTCATTTTAAATAGCTGTCATATGGGCTCCTAAAGATGATACTAAATTATTTATTTATTCATTCACCCAACATTTATTAATCTACTACAAAATGTACAGGATTCTTCTGAGCCTTTGAGAGATGAATAAGACTTGACTGGAAGAGCAGCATGGTAGAGTTAGAGAGAGTCTTAGACTTGAAATCATCCTAAACTGTTCATTGGTTCATTCAAAAAGCATTTGTTGGGTATTTACTGTGAGCTTGCTAGGCATGGTGCTAAGTTTTAGGAATAAATATGCTAAGCAGTCTCTGCCCACTCCAATTTTAATTAGGGGAAAAACATGAATACAGAGACACAAATACAAATGTATGCAAGGTAAATACCAAGTGTTTGTAAGGGTGGGCGTTGGCAAGCAATGAGTTTAGGATGGTTTTCATATTAGAGGAAGCATATTTTCCCGGCTTGAAGGCAATGAGGGATTCTAAAGGTGAGGAAGGAATATATTCTAATCACAAGGGGTCGGCAGTCTGTGCAAAAACACAAGGAATAAGCAAGCAAGCTAGTTTGGCTAGAGCAATGGGTGTGTGAATAAGAGAAATAGATCATTAGCCTGGACTAGAGTAGGCTAGGGCCAGATGGTGAAGAGCTTTGAGTGATAAGAATAATTTATATTTTATCTCAGAGGTAACTGGGAATCACTAGAATTTCTTAAACAAAAGAATGACATAGCCAGGATTTTTAAGATTTTTTTTTAGGAATATCAGTTTTAAGGATATCAGTTTAATAGCTTTGTGGAGGATGGATTAATTAGGAAACTCTTCTATCAGTCAACGCCAATGGGCTTGAACCACAGTAGTAGCCATAACTCACCCTGCCCCCAGTAGCTAATCAGTTGCCAAGTATCATCTATTCTTCCTCCATAACATCTCTAATATAAATCCCCTTTCTTCCACTTATACAGTCACTACCCTAGTTCAGGGTATCATCACTTTTCTCATCTTGATTATGATAATAAACTTGTAATTGCTTTCCAGTTTCCATTTCAGTCTCTTCTCTAATTGAACAGAGTATAAGTTCTTTTTTCAATCCAGCACAATAAACATTTATTAAGTGCCTACAGTGTACCAGATTCTGTGCTAAGTGCTTGGGGATGTAACACATAAAAGGAAGCAGGGAAGCTGAGTGGGAAGGGGGGAAACCAGTACCTGGCATGGAGCATCTCATTCCTTGAAGTTGAATCCAGGTAGGAAAACAGATATGAAATGGAATAACAAGGAAATGTCAAACCACTGCAGTGTCTTTGCCAAGAAAACCCCTAATGGAATCATGAAGACTTGCACACAATGAACTCCAACAGCCCATCTTGACTGTAAGCTCCCAGAAGCCAGGCTAGAATCATTTTTTGCACTTTTATAAAGCCAAGCCACAGGAATAAACTATACAGATTAACTTCACATCCTTTAAAACTAAATTGCTTTTGCTATGACTGTATTATTAAGCTTCTAATAAAAATAAGTCTGCATGAACAGAGATAATATTTTTATATGTTCCCAAAAGGTGAAACATGGAGCAGGAGGTCCAGGTTTCCATTCCATATACATACAAAAAGCTTCCAAATCATCAAAATTGACCCATCATGCTCTAGTAGGTATTGAGATTTCCTCCCCCAGAGACAGCCAAACAAAGGCCATATAGCCATCTGTCATGGAAGCTAGAGAGGGCACTGTCATCAAATAGAAGGTCAGATTAGATGATCTTTAAGGTTCTTCCAAGATTCAGTGACTGAAGGAATTGTAAAAGCTATACGTGATTTACAGCATACTCAACTTATGAAAATCAGATATACAGAATGATCAATGATAGAATTATTTCCTTTATAAAAAGCTTCTATCCCTTAAGTAAGATTACCTACCAGTGCTTTTAAAATGAGATCTGAATGAGAAAAAATTTTTGAGGAAGACATCTACTTCCTGAATCAAGGCACTGCTGTAACAGTAATGGTGGTGATAATTAGTAAAGTTGGGTAAGTAGTAAGTTTGGAGATTATCTGGATGTCTAGTAAAAGAAACACATGGATATTGAGCACCATGAGGTTTGATCCATAGCAGAAGCAGTGGACTAGAAGAATAAAGAAACTTGGATTCTCTGTTAAGACTTTCTGTGTGAACTGGGGGAAATCACCCTCCCTCTCTGGGCTCTTGAGTTCTTTTGAAAATGAGGGGAATTAAGTATATGGGGCTACTTTGGAAGCTTTGACATCTTGCGATTCATTGTGAACTTTCCTCCGATTTTGTTTATGCTTCCTTTTTCCTTTCTTTTTTCCAGAATCTGTGGATAATTGTCCAAGCAACTGCTTTGGGAATGGAGATTGTGTTTCTGGAACTTGCCATTGTTTCCTTGGTTTCTTGGGTCCAGATTGTGGTAGAGGTAAGGACTGTATTTATTTTGATTGTCTATTCCTATTTTCCCCCAAGCACAGACCAGCTCTAATTTTTATTTTTATTTTTTTTGGGGGGGGAGGTTATAAAGGCTCCTTCCTGCTAGCTTGACTTTGAGCACAAAATGACCTTATGTCTATAGATTCTGTAGTGGAACTGAAATCCACTGGTTTTGTGGATAATGTTTCAAAATTGCTCCAAAGACCTACTACATTTGGATCAAATGAGTTACTATTTATTTTTTTTTGTTTTGTTTTGTTTTTTTGTTTTTGTTTTTTTTTTTTTTTTAAATAACCTTTTATCTCAAGCAATTTATTTTCTTTTGCAGAACATAATAAATATATTAACATATAGATTTATATTATTTAGGAACATAATTTTATATAAGTAATATTAAGATGGTCCAAGGTGACTTGGAGGTAGGAAAGAAGTAGAAAGAGGGGAAATGAGTTACTATTTATAAAATACTTATCATAGACTCTTGCATATAGTAGGTGTTAATAAATGATTGTTTCCTTCCAATTCTTCAAACTTTAGCCTTTCTGTAACAAACTTCTGTATTTCCCACTGCATTGTTAACAGATCTGGTGGTAGAGAAAGAATATCATACTAGGAATGAGGAGAACCAAGTCTTTCCAATTGCCTCAGTTTCTTCCTCTATAAAATGAAGGATTTTGAAAAACTCTTTTTCTGCATTCCTATCCCTAACATGGTCCATCCCAACATTTTGGGATGTTTTAAATTTTAATTTTTTTTCAATTAACAAAAAAATCTATTTTCTCTCCCTCCCACTCTCTCCCAACCCAAATTGGAAAAGTGGGAATATATAAGGTGTGGCCTTAGATCTCATTGCTTTGCTGATCCTGATAAATAAGTAAATAACTGACTGAATGTGTATATACATACAAATACACACATGTCTGTGTATATTTATATATATATATATATTGTGTATATATATGTTGTGTATATATGTATATATGCATGCATATACATATATGATATTGTTTTTCTTCTGTCAACTCTTTTAACTCCATGAACTTGTCTGTGTGGTTTTCTAAGCAAAGATACTAGAGTGGTTTGCCATTTTCTTCTAAGTGTCTCCTTATTTTACAAATGAAAAACTGAGGTAAACAGAGGTAAGTGACTTATCCAGAGTCACACAGCTAATAAGTGTCTGAAGCCAGCTTTGAACTCAGATCTACCTGACTCCAGACCTGTGCTCTGTCCACTACACCATCTAGCTACCTATAAAGATGAACAGCTGGATGGATGGATGACAAATGGATACATACATACACAAAGTTAACAACAGATAAGAGTTAGTAATAAATAGCAATAAACAGAGTTAACAATAGATTGATAGAATTAATGATAGAGTTAGCAATAGATAGAATTGACCATGGTATTAACAATAGACAGATAAACAGAGTTAGCAATAGAATTTGATGTGGTTTATGATGTGGGATTTGGCACTAAATGATATGATTGATATAGACACCAGATGATGGTGGGCACCAAAAGTTGGGATTCAGTCATATGAAGAATTCACAAAGGTCATTCTCTTTGACAAAAGGTAGATTTATTTAGAGGAAGGGATTACAGACAGATTATTGTGAAGAGACACAATAGACAACAAGAATGGTAAATATGAATTAGAGATGGAGAGCATAGAAAGGGGTTTTCCTGAAAGGGACATAGCACCCCAAAAGAGCTAAGTAGCTTTAAGAGGAGAAGTAGGATTGAGAAACATAGTGGAGTTAGGAGAGTTATTATGTGGCATAGAAGAAGGGGAAAAATGCCATGGGGCAGTGGACACGGTGGACTGACCCAAAGGAAGGCAGCCACCATGGGATGACCCATAAGTAGATTTTATAGTGAAAATTTAACCACAGGGACATGATTGGAATTTCTGACATGGCATGGCAAGGTGAGACTACTTGAAATCTCTACAGAGGGTGAGTCTCAGGGATTTGACATCACTTGAATTTCAGACTGAAAGATCTTCCCATAGGATGGGACCACTGAACTAAACTGATATCTATCAGAGCCTTTTCCCTGCCTGCCTCCAGGATCAATTCCTCTGCTAATATTACCTAACATAGAAGACCTCATCAGAGTTAATGATAGATTGATAGAATTAGTGATAGAAGTAATGATAGACTGATAGATGGAATTAATGAAGGATTGATAATTAATGATATCCAGAGATAATGATAGAGTTAACAATAGAATTAATGATAAATTGATAGTTAATGATAGTTAACAATAGAATTAGCAATAGAGTTAATGATAGATTGATAGAATTAACAATAGACAAAATTAATGATAGATTGATAGAGTAAATGATAAATTGATAAAAGTTCACAATAGAGCTAATGATAAACTATAGGTTCATGGACAGCTAAAGTTAATGATAGATTGATACAGTTAGCAATAGACAGATAGATATGCATATACAACTTGAGTTAAGAGCCTTCGGACAGTACAACATGAAAGAACAAAACAGAGTACAAATGAACCATCCTGCCAGGATCTAATCAATAGGACTCACCAACAGTTTGTTCAGTTGTGACTCTCTTGGGGAGCAGAGGAGTGGATTTACTGTTAACTAAGGGACACCCCTTGAAGAGCTGCCTTATTATTACACAAGGCAAGCAGTCTACTGATCATGTGCCAAGTGATGGGCTCTTGTCAGGAAACATAAGAATTCCTTTCTCTCCTGATGTGGGCATTCCAGCTCACAGTAGATTATTTTCTGCCCTTGTAGAGACAAGAGCTTGTGAGTCTGTTTGTTCCCTATTTTCACAGCCAATAAGATCCATGATTCATTAAATATATGACAACATGAGTTCACTTGATTGAAAAAATGACAGATCAAGGGCGGCTAGGTGATGCAGTGGATAGAGCACCAGCTCTGAAGTCAGGAGGACCTGAGTTCAAATTTGACCTTAGACACTTAACCCCTCCTAGCTGTGTGAGCCTGGGCAAGTCACTTAACCCCAATTGCCTCAGTAGGAAAAAAAAAAAAGACAGATCGGGCTGGGACAAAGGTGCATGTTTTGGGGTTGTTGTTTTTTCATATTTCCCTCCTCTTCCCAGCCCTGGCAATCCCCAGTGTGTATCTTCTGCAGAAGTAAATGTTTTCTAAGATATTGCAGATAATAAATACATGATCAAAACAGCTCCTGTTCATTCTTAGGGTGTGTTTTTATAAGGCATAAAACACTTTTCTTAACAATGCTCCTCTGAGGTAGGAGTACAAACATAATGAGGAAACTGAAGTTCAAATTCAAGTGATTTGTCCAAAGTTAAAGCAAGTTGAATTCCAAGACCAGCAGCTTTCTATTACACCATATTGCCTCAAGTTGCTTCAGTATTGTTGGCTTCCCTGAAATAATACCAACCATTTCATGGACCCTGAGGTAGCAAAGTGCATAAAGTACTCAATTTAAAATCATTAAAACCTGAATTCAAATTCTGCCTCACATACTTACCAGCTGTGTGACTCTGGGCAAGACAATTAACTTCTGCCTTCCTCAGTTTTTTCATCTATAAATTGTGGATAATGATAATAATAAGGGAATTAATAATAAGAGTTAATAATAGCTTTTTTTCATAGGATCACTGTAAGGATAAAATAAGATGATATTTGTGATAGGCTTTGCAAACCTTCATTTGTTTAGTTCTTTTTTCATTCATGTCCAACTCTTTGTGACCTCTTTTGGGGTTTTCTTGGCAAAGTTATTGGAACCTTTTGCCTTTTTCTTCTCTCTTTCATTTTACAGATGAGGAAACTGAGTCAAATAGAGTTAAGTGACATGCTCAGAATTACACAGCTAGTAAGTGTCAGACACTGGAGTTGAACCCTCTTTGTGACCTTTTTGGGGGTTTTCTTGGCAAAGATAGTGGAGTTGTTAGCCATTTCCTTCCCCAGATCATTTCACAGATAAGGAAACTGAGTCAAACAGGGTTAAGTGACTTGCTCAGGATTACACAGCTAGTAATTGTTAATGGCTGGAATTGAACCTTGGGCCTCCTGACTCCAGCTTTGTACTCTCTGTCCACTGTGCCACCTAGGTGACCCTTATCAGCAATAGTAAATGCTAACCACTCTTCCCATAGCTTTTCCTTTTTGTTGTTTGTCTTTTGTTTTCCAAGAGGATCATGACATCCGGGACGAGATACCATGACATGCATATGAATGGGATTTCAGTGAGGGAGTTCTGGGCATCTGGGGCCAGTGGCCAGAGATAGAGTGTAGATATATATGCATATACTTAAACATAATCACTGAAGATGGTCCTGGATATAGTGGGAGACCTTTAATATCTTTAACAGTCTCAGTTTGAGGCAATGTTTAATCAGTCATTAAAGCTAGATAAGAAATGAAGCAGAGAATGACCTCTGAAAGAGACTTTACAGACCATCTGGTCCAACCCTTTTGTTTTATTTTTTTATTTGTTTGTTTTTTGTTGTTGTTGTTGTTGTTGGGTTTTGTTTTTCCTTTTTTTTTTTTTCTTTTTTTAACAAATACAGCTATAAGTGTCTGAAGCTGAATTTAAACTCAGGTCCTCTCAACTCCAGGACCAGTACTTTATTCATTCTCTGGGACACCTTATTGTGTACTGAGAAGGAAACTAGAGGCACAAGAGTTGAAATGGGATGGTCATTGCACTGGGAGTCAGGTAGTCTGAGTTCTAAGGGGCTCCACCAAATGTTCATTGTGCAGCACCGAGTGACTCAGTTTCATCACTCATAAAGCAAGGGGTTGTGGACAAGGTGAGCTCCCGAGTCCCTTCTAAAACTCAAACTCTGGTTATTCCTGTGGTTTATATTCTGACACAGGCTTTCAGATGCCCAAGCAGGCCAGCCCGGGGAAGCAATGTGATTAGCAGCTGTGAGTGCTTGAACAAGAAAGGTTGGGGAGGCTTGGGGGAGAGGAAGAAGGATGTGTCAGAAGTGGAGAAGAGTCATTCCTTATGACAAGAATTACTGTCTCATCCCATATGTACTTAATGTTAAGAGTCCTATATAAAATGGCCTTATTGTATCAAGGCAAGAAGAGTGGGCACTTTGAGCACAATGCAATATCATTTATTTTTATATAGTGTCTTCTATACAGATGATCACAAAACCCTTTGGAGTAAGAGGGAGAATAGAAAAATAATGTGCTAAAAAGCTGAGTTGGGTACAGCTCCTCTTACAAGAGGAAATGATGGATGATGCTTGCATGGAAGAGTGAAGGGAAGGGAAAGGGGAAGGAGCCAGTGGAGTGAGCGCTGCTTAAGGCTTGGTGTGATGGAGAAATGCTAATAATGACACTAACGTCTCATATTAGTACAGTGCTTTCAGATTTACAGAGTATTTTCCACATTGTAAACCTCAGAAATAAGTAGTGGTAAGTATTGTTGTAAAAGTACCTTCTGCTGAGAGATTTAGTCTCTTCCAGCCCAAAAAGACCAACCCTTTGATTTTACAAATACATTCAGATTATACACATCCTAGACAGAATTTGAACCCAATTCTCTTAACTCTAAAACCAATATTCTTCCACTGTACTTAGGGGAGGATGTAATAATAATGATCACAACAACAATAACAGCATCACATAGCATTTTAAGGGTTGAAAAAAAAGCCCTATAAATATTTCATTTGGTCCTCACAACAACCCTGGATTATAGTATTTTCCCCATTTTGTAGAGAAGGAAATAGGCTGAGAAAAGTGACTTGCCTCCTGTCATGCAAATAGGTAATTGCAAGACAAGGACTAGACTCGAGTTTTTGTTAGTTCCACACTATGGATCTCTCCATCATTCCAGGCTGCCAGTGGTTTGGGGCTGTCCTGAGGATATTATGATCCTTTCTTCCCAGCTGCCCCCACTTGGAGAGTTCTTCCCTGAATGCAGGTCTCCTGGCTAGAGTGAGGTGGGGTGCTAATGGGAGATCAAGAGGTTCCTGAGGATACCAGAACTCCAGCCCTACTAGGAATAATCCAATCCTAAGTTCAAATGCAGCCAAAGGCACTTGTTCTTTTCATCCCATTCCCCCCCTTCTATGATTGTAAAGAGCAGAAGTTTCCCAGTATAAACTATGTTCCACTGAAGGAGTGAGTTACAGGATTCTTACTAACCTGGGTGCTGGGTGCTCCATTGGGGAAATGAACAATAATTACTTTGAAACAGGTTCACCTAAAGATGTCATTCCTCTTTCACAGAGTCTAGTCCTGTAGCTTCTACTGTGATCCCCAATGTATCCTGTGATTTGGGACTAGCCAAATTCACTCTCATTTCTTGGCTAGAGAATTCCTTTTTCTCTTTTCTTACAGGAAGGGATTGAGTAGCAACAAGAGCATTTTTGTCTATGTTGTTAAGATGCCCCAAGCTCCTCAGAGACTGCTACCAGTCATAGAAGCACTTACTAGCTCCAAAGGAAGTGTGGCTCAATAGCAGGAGAACTATCCCTGGAGTCAGGAAGGGCTGAATTCAGATCCCTCTTGTAAGACATACTGGCTGTGAAACATTGGGCAAATCACTTAACTTCTCAGTGTCCCAGGCCACCCTTTAAGACTAAAAGTGACAGAATAAGGAACCAATCTGCTAGTGTCCTGCTCCTCTGTTTTTGTATTTAACAATTTTATATGCATTCTCCTGATATTTTTGTTGTGTGAATATACATGCATGTACTTAAACATATGTGCATGTGTGTACATGGACTTGCATGCAACAACACATGCACTGTCCATTTATGTATATAAACCCTCACATGTATATAATATATGTATATGCATATGTGCATTGCAATATCTTGCATATATGCTTCTATAAAAGCATATACATGTATGAACATAAATAGAGTAAACATGTAGATCTAGATGCTTACATAACCACAAATATATTGTGCTGTGCAAACATCGTACACATGTGTGGTGCCTGCATTGTGCATGTTTACAAAAGTGTGTACAATGTAGACATATGTATACACATGCATATTCACACAAACACTTGCTGCCTCCTTCACCAGAATGTACATTCTTTGAGGACTTTTCTGCTTGAATCCTAAGTGTCTGGCATATAGTAGGAGCTTAATAAAAATTTGTTGTGTGATTGTTTAATATTCCACTCTCTCTAGTACCAGAGTTATTTGGAAGCATGTTGAGAATTTTTACATATCCCGCTTTCCCTGTCCCCTCTCCATTCTGTCTCCATTAGATTATTAATTCCTTTAGGGTAGGAATAATGTCATTTGTTCTTTGTTGTATCTCCAATGTCACGAACAATGTCTTACATGTCATATAAGCTTGATAGATATCTGGTGAATTACTACTGAATTGAAGTATATAGGAAGCTGGCTGGGCATTGGAAAAGTAACTATTTCCTAAAGGGAGGTGATGTAGGTGGAAAAATGAGAGAGAGAGAGAGAGAGAGAGAGAGAGAGAGAGAGAGAGAGAGAGAGAGAGAGAGAGAGAGAGAGAGAGAGAGAGAGAAGAAAGGGGCCATGAATAAGTGCCTGAATAGGTATTTTGAAGTAGAAAAAGGGATCAGACAATAAAGGATCAAAGTAGTATTCCCTGGGGTTCACAGGCTCTTTGCCAAGGAGGGAGGCTCAGAGAAAAAAGCAGAACAAATTGTGAAGCAGACAGTGAGTATAAATAACAACTTACCTTCCTTCCAGAGCACTCTGCTGATGACATGTCTATCTCACAAAAGCCATGCAAGGTAGGGACTGTGTATTATGGCACTTAACAGAGGAGGAAGCAGAGAAAGAAATGACCTGACCATGGTCATACATCAAGGCACTGGCAGAGCTGGGGCGCAGTGTTCTGGACTCCAGTGCTCTCTCCAAGGTGCTGATTCTTCCTTGCTGGAACATGGTCTTAAGTAAGATGCAGATGAGTATGGTGCAAAGAGGAGATGCCAAAAGAGAATAATCAGGAGAATTCATGTTGAGGGGAGAAGTTAATGTGCTTAAATAAAGATAGACTAATACTAGGATGAAATAAGGGAAGGAAAAATATATGTATGCATAAGAAAAGGAAGAAATGACAAACCAGGCAATCTCCTAAGTAACCTGCATTTGTAACCTCCAAACTAGGAGGGACAAAGAATGATGTTTTAGTCATATATTTAGTTTCTTTCTAGTACATTAAAAATTGTCATACATGAAAACAATTTGACCAGAAGGCAAAACACTGGAATATTGGGAGGAAGTTGCCCATGTAAAGATTCCTACCAGTGAGAGCTGTCCAAAAGCAGATTGAGCTACCCTGGAAGTGTCTGATCAGCCACTGATGGCTGGATATCACTCGAGGGGGAGGGTCTAGAGGGGCTGATTATTCAGGTATGGCTTGGCTGAGGTGCCCTCTGAGAGCCCTTTCCATCCTCACTCTTTGATACCCGGGAAAGCAAGTCCTGAACTTAGTATATGTTTCTCCACAGCCTCCTGTCCTGTGCTTTGCAGTGGAAATGGACAGTACATGAAAGGGAGATGTTTGTGCCACAGTGGATGGAAAGGTGCTGAATGTGATGTGCCCACCAACCAGTGCATTGATGTGGCCTGCAGCAACCGTGGCACGTGCATCATGGGGACCTGCATTTGCAATCCAGGCTACAAGGGAGAGAGCTGTGAAGAAGGTAAGAGTCTTTGATTCAGAACCCTGGGTCTCCTCATCACTCTTGGGGCCTGTTCTCCTATATCATCCAATTGATTCTGGTGGCTATGCATATTGTCATCATTAACAGGATGACTTCATGATAGATCTCTGAGTTAGGTTGTGTTGTACCATTTTACAGATGAAAACACTGAGACTCAGAGAAACAAAAGTGACTTGTCTTCAGTTTTATAACTTGCAAGAGGCAAATCTAGAGCTTCCAAATTCATGTCTTCTGTTTTTTTTTTTTTTAGTATACTCCATCTCCTTAATACCAATCACCTCAGCCACTGAGCAGGTAACCAGAAAGAAGAGAAGGATGTTCTGGGTTTTTTTTGATAGGCTTAGTAACAAATAGTCATTTAATGTTCTTTATTAAAAAAAAAAAAGTCTTCTCTTTCAAGGATTCTCAAACTTTGCTTCTCTTTGTCTTGAACATAATATGTCTTTTTCTTCCTCTTTACAAAGCAAATTGAAGCACTTTTGAAATTAAAATATGTGGTAGAAATTGGGTAAGAGACTAAAAGTAGAATTTGACACTAGCTTTACTATATGAAAGACTCACTTTGTGAAGATTGAGCATGCCGTTCAATTTTCCAGGGCCTCAGTTTCAGCATCTGTAATATGAGTGGCAAAGAATCCAGTGACTTTTTAAAAGTATGTACCAAGTCAGTTCTGATAGACGTGGCTCTCTTCAACAATGAGGTGATTCAAACCAGTTCCAATTGTTCAGTGATGAAGAGAGCCCAGAGAGAGGACTGTGGGAACTGAGTGTGGACCACAACATAGCATTTTCATGCTTCCTATTGATATTTGCTTATATTTTGTTTTCCTTCTCGGTTTTTTTTCTTTCTAGATATGATTTTTCTTGTGCAGCAAGATAATTGTATAAATATGTATACATATATTGGATTTAACATGTATGGACTACCTGCTATCTAAGGGAGGGGGTGGAAAGAAGGGGAAAATTTGGACAGAATGTTTTGCAAGGGTCAATGTTGAAAAATTACCCATGCAGAAGCGAATGTAAATTGTTAGCACTACTGTCTATCTACCCAGGTTACTTATACCTTTGGAAGCTAATAATTAATGTGCAACAAGAAAATGGTATTTACACACATATATTGTATCTAGGTTATATTGTAACACATGTAAAATGTATGGGATTACCTGCCATCGGGGGGAGGGAGTGGAGGGAGGGAGGGGATAATTTGGAAAAATGAATAAAAAAAATAAAAAAGAAAAATTACCCATGCATATGTTTTGCAAACAAAAACCTTTAATGAAAAAGAAAATAACTTGGGGGAAAAAAATATGTACCAAGGCCTCTTCTCTGTTTCTTTGGTTTTAATAATCCATATTATGTGATCTCTTCTCTTAACATTCTTTTTTCTGTGTACTAACTTTTCATCCTAATGTCTTACCTAGCTTGAACAGCCACTGGTTTAAGAGCCCTTCCAGTTCTAACAACTTATGTTCCTACAGTCTGTGTTGTAAAGTCTTCCCAACTTCAATATTCTGTTATCTAAGGTTTTTACTGGAACTTGACAGTCTGTGTTCTAAGGGCACATAAAACAGCTATATGTTAAACAGGAATTCCCTCTAAGGTCATATGAAGGTGGCTAGAGGGCATGATGGGTAGACTGTTGGACTTGGATTCAGGAAGAACTGATTTCAGATCCAATATCAGTTATATATTAGGTAGACAGATGTCACTAAATGTGACATTGGGAAGTTACTTAACTTCAGCCAGCCTCAGTTTCCTCACATGTAAAATGAATATTTTAATAGTACTTATCTCACAAGGTTATTATGAGAATCAGATAAGTATGTAAAGCTTTTTGCAAAACTTAAAGCTTTATATAAACATTAGCCCAGGTTCTTTTCAGCCCTAAAGTTTATATTCTAAGTAGTAGGATAAGTCTTAACAATTGGTCTTATAAGGAGGGCTCTAAATTGAGATTCAGGAGATATCCTGACCAAGAAAAAAATTATTGTGCCCATTTTATACTGAATATGAATAAACAGTGGATGACCCATGACCCTTTATAACTCTCCTCAATCTGGATTATATTCTTTCATTAATATCAGTTTGAAGCAAGGAGAGCTGAATGGAAATAGATCTTTTGGAATTGGAAAATGGTGGTACCCACTAAAAGGACTATTAGATCCTCCATAATCTAGGTTTAGAATTTTGGTCTCTACTCCTGAGTACTCTTATGGTTATGGGAACCATAAAAAGCATATGTTCAAATCTCCCTATATTACCCCTGAAACTGGGGAGCATTCATTGTCTACTTAAATACCTGCTTGAGCTGATAGCACAAGTTGTTGATAAAAAGATGGCATTTGTAGTCAAGGAGATTTGGATCTAAAAACTAGCTTCACTACCTACTACCATGATCATATATCAGTGTTTCTGGACCTCCATTCCTCATTTTATAAATAAAGGGCTTAGATGAGGTCTATGGTCCTATCTTAGCTCAAGATCTCCACTGATGGAGTTCACTGATTCACTAGACTATTCATGATTGAACTAATATCTGTTTTTCCTTTGTTGTCAGCCATGCCCAGCTTTGTGACCCCATTTATTGTTTTCTTGGCAAAAATACTAGAGTAGTTTTCCATTTCTGTCTCCAGCTCATTTTACAGATGAGGAAACCAAAGCAAATAGAGTTAATTTGACCTACCCAGGGTGATACGGCAAGTAAGTGTCTGAGGTTGGATTTGAACTCAAAAAGATGAACCTTCCCAATTTCAATTCCCAGTTCCAAGCCCAATTCCTTCTTCTCTCCACAAATTTAATCCTCCTACCTCATGACAATTCATTAGATATTTGAAGACAGTGATTGTAACTGTCCCTGAATCTTCTCCATTCTAAATTGATAGGATAAGTGAATAATAATGGTCTAAATGTTTATGTAATATAGTGGCTAATCTGCTGGGTTTAGAGTCAGAAAGGCAAATCTATCTGACACATGAATGTGTGGCAGCTCTGATACTACAAACAAGTCACTTAACATCCATCTCCAACCTTTAATTTCCTCATCTATAAATTAGGGATAATAATGCCTCTAGTACCAACCCCACCAAGTTGTTTGTGTAGAGATTTAAGTAAAATCGTGGATATCAAACGCTTTAAACAACTGAAAACATGGCATAAGTGTCAAAAACTATGCACTTATTTGAGAAACAGCACTTGAGGTCAGCCTCAGACTAGGAAAACTGGACTTCAGACCCAGCCACATACTAACTGTGTGCCCGGATAAATTGTTTCCTCTCTCAGTGTCAAACTGCTTCTCTACAATTGTAGCTTCCAGAGAAGGTGCCAGCTTGCATGGTGATCAGGCGTCTCCTCAGCCAGGACTTCACTTATACCAGTCCCTGTTGTTAAACCTATTGAAATTTATAAAAAGCGCATTCACATGGTTTCAGTTTTTCGCTTTGCAGAAGAGTAATATTTTCTGTGAGCTCTTTCTCAAAGTTTGAGAAGGATGAATGACTCATTATCTGAAAAAATATGCCCAATTCCCTGGAGTGGGGTCGAAACACAAATTCCAAGTATTGCTGGGCCCGTGTTTCTTTTGGGTGCATTAACTTCAGTTGGAATCCCAGGTGAGCATCTGATGAAAGTACACAGACCCCTTTTAATCATGAACCCTTTACTTTTTTGTCTAAGACACATGTGAAGGGAGTCTCTGGGTTGATAGTTTTCATCTGCTTCCTCTTATCACCATGTTCTCTTCAGGTGGAAACAGTGAGAAGGAAAGAGGCCCATAGAAAACAAGATTCCCATTGTGGCCTATGTGTCATTTTTACCCCCACCATATAC